>NC_134412.1:53385503-53475503 GCF_038048845.1 Mixophyes fleayi | reverse complement strand
CGAACCCACGGGAGAGATGAGATGACGCTGAGATGCACAGGAGCAGCGGGTAGAAATCAGTTAGCAGTCACGATGATGAACACAGGCGAGTTGCCAGCTGGAGGCTGTAGTGCACGGAGGCAGCGGATAGAAATCAGCTCACGGTCACGATGATGAACACAGGCGAGTTGCCGGCTGGAGGCTGTAGTGCACGGAGGCAGCGAATAGGAATCTGCTCACAGTCACGATGATGAACACAGGCGAGTTGCCAGCTGGAGGCAGTAGTGCACGGAGGCAGCGGATAGGAATCTGCTCACAGTCACGATGATGAACACAGGCGAGTTGCCAGCTGGAGGCTGTAGTGCACGGAGGCAGCAGCTAGGAATCAGCTCACAGACTTGATGATGAACAGGTGAGTGGATAAGGAGAGAAGGCTGTAGTGCACGGAGGCAGCGGATAGGAATCAGCAAACAGTCACTATGGAATATAATAGCATTGGAGTGGTATAGGAGACTGTAGTGCACGGAGGCAGCGGATAGGAATCAGCAAACAGTCACTATGGAATATAATAGCGTTGAAGTGGTATAGGAGACTGTAGTGCACGGAGGCAGCGGATAGGAATCAGCAAACAGTCACTATGGAATATAATAGCGTTGAAGTGGTATAGGAGACTGTAGTGCACGGAGGCAGCGGATAGGAATCAGCAAACAGTCACGATGATACAGTTGATGGTAGAAGTGGTATGGGAACCACAGTAGTAGAAGTGGTTAGGAAACCACAGAGGTAGAAGTGGTTTGGAAACCACAGGAATCAGCAGCGCTGAATACACGAGGAAACACCTTCAGAGGCTCATGGGGAATGAGACTCCAAGATCAGGCAACGTGGTGTTGACCACAGGTGCTTAATATAGGGAGTGTTGCCTGATCTGCCAATTGAGTTAAAGGGACATACACTAAAGTATAGGAAAGGGCTGCGCATGCGCAGACCCTCAGGATGAAGGACGACCACGGTTCCTAAATGTCCGGGAAGAGGCACTCACGGTCCGGTGAGTGACAGTACCCCCCCTTTTAAAGGTGGGCACAGAACGCCTGGAACCGGGCTTGTCCGGATTTTTGAAATAAAACTTCTTCAAAAGGGCAGGAGCATTAAGATCTTCAGCTTTGATCCAAGAGCGCTCCTCAGGACCAAAGCCCTTCCAATGAACGAGGAAACGGAGTACTCCTCGCGAAATTTTTGCGTCTAATACCTCAGTAATTTCAAAATCCTCCTCCTGATGAACTTGAACTGGCTGCGGAGCTGAGGGAGGTTTTGAAAAACGGTTGATAATAAGAGGCTTGAGTAAGGACACATGGAAGGCATTAGAAATCCGAAGATTCTTAGGAAGAAGAAGTTTCACACATACTGGATTGATTACTTGAATGATCCTATATGGACCAATAAAACGAGGGGCGAATTTCATAGATGGGACCCTCAAACGAATGTTTTTAGTAGATAACCAGACACGATCTCCAATTTTTAGTGGTGGAATAGCCCGCCTCTTCTTATCTGCGAAAGATTTATATTTGATAGATGTTTTCTTCAAACAGGTTTTGACCTGAGACCAGATATTTTTAAAGGTCTGACAGGCCGTCTCCACCGCTGGAACTTGGGTGGGTGGGAGGGCAGGAAATTCCGGAAAAGACGGATGGTGACCGTAGACCACAAAAAATGGAGTTTTGGATGATGACTCATGGTACATGTTGTTATGGGCGAATTCGGCCCAAGGAAGCAACTCTACCCAGTTGTCTTGATTGGCTGAAGAGAACATCCTTATAAAAGTCTCAAGATCTTGATTGACACGCTCAGTCTGTCCGTTAGATTGCGGATGGTAAGAAGATGAGAGTGCTAATCGTATGCCCAAGGTTTTACAAAGGGCTCGCCAGAATCTGGAAACGAATTGTACTCCTCTATCTGACACAATCTCAGACGGACATCCATGGATGCGAAAGATCTCTTTAATGAAATGTTCGGCCAGGATAGACGAGGAAGGCAAACCAGACAGAGGGACGAAATGAGCCATCTTCGAAAATCTGTCCACCACCACCCAAATAGTGTTATGATTCTTACTAGGTGGTAAGTCAGTAACGAAATCCATACTAATATGGGTCCACGGTTTGGACGGAATGGGTAGTGGTCGCAGCAACCCTGCTGGAGTTCTGCGGGAAGATTTGAATTGGGAACATAATTCACAGGAAGCAATGAACTCTTTGACGTCTCTCCTCATTGAAGGCCACCAGTAACTTCGAGAGAGCATCTCAAAGGTCTTGTGTTCACCGGCGTGTCCAGAAAAACGAGAGGCATGGAACCACGAAAGGATTTTCCTCCTTAGAGTAGGAGGCACGAGAGTCTTCCCAAATGGTAGCGTTTTGGTGGATGAAGCAGCCAGTGAGATACATTTGGGGTCTAGAATGGTATGGTTGGAAACCTCTTCTATATCAGAGGACGTCACAAAAGCTCTAGATAAAGCGTCAGCTTTTTTGTTCTTGGCAGCTGGTTTGAAGGTTATTATTAATTCGAAACGGGAAAAGAAAAGAGACCATCTTGCTTGGCGAGGGTTCAAGCATTGGGCAGACTGAAGGTATGACAAGTTCTTATGATCCGTGAAGATCGTCACTGGATGGCGAGCTCCTTCCAATAGGTATCTCCACTCCTCTAATGCAGCTTTGATAGCCAGTAACTCCTTGTCCCCGATAGTATAATTCTTCTCTGCGGGCAGAAGACCCCGAGAATAGAAGGCACAAGGATGGAATTTTTGCTGTTCAGAGCGTTGGGAGAGAATAGCTCCCAAGCCCACATTAGAGGCATCTACTTCTAGAAAGAAGGGGAGTGTCACATCAGGCTGTCGAAGGATTGGAGCCGAAGAGAAGGACTCTTTGAGTGTTTGAAAGGCTTGAGAAGCCTCAGGCGACCATTGCTTAGGATTAGTCCCTTTTCGAGTCAGGGCCACAATAGGAGATGCAATGGAAGAAAAGTCTTGAATGAAGCGTCTATAGTAATTGGCAAAACCTAAAAAACGCTGAATAGCACGAAGAGTAGTTGGCTGGGGCCAATGTAGTACAGCATTCACCTTGTCTGGATCCATCTTCAGGCCAACTCCGGAAACTATATACCCCAAGAATGGAATCTGGGGTAATTCGAATGAACATTTTTCTAATTTACAGAACAATGAATTTTATCGTAGCCTGGAGAGGACTTCTGCCACATGTTGGTGGTGAGAAGGCAAGTCCTGGGAAAAGATCAATATGTCGTCCAGGTAGACGACGACACATACATATAATAAGTCCCGAAAGATCTCATTGATGAAGCCTTGAAAAACAGCGGGGGCATTACACAGCCCGAAAGGCATTACCAGATATTCGTAATGCCCATCTCTGGTGTTAAACGCTGTCTTCCATTCGTCACCGGAACGGATTCTGATTAAATTGTAGGCACCACGAAGATCCAACTTAGTGAAAATACGGGCTCCCTTGATGCGATCGAATAGCTCAGTGATCAGCGGAATGGGGTACCGATTCTTGATCGTAATGGCGTTGAGTCCACGAAAATCTATGCAAGGGCGTAATGATCCATCCTTCTTTTTGACGAAGAAGAACCCAGCTCCAGCGGGAGAGGTGGAAGGTCGAATAAACCCACGCTGGAGGTTCTCCTGTATATACTCAGATGTAGCTTGAGTCTCAGGTAACGAGAGTGGATAGACCCGGCCCCTGGGGGGAGTCTTGCCAGGTAGAAGGTCGATCGGACAATCCCAAGAACGATGAGGAGGAAGACGTTCAGACTGAGCTTTATCAAACACATCAGTAAATGAAGCATATTGAGGAGGGAGTCCCGGTGAGGTAGATGAGATGGAAGATTGCTGTACTTTGAGAGGAATAACTTGGGAAAGGCAACGATGGTGACATTCAGGCCCCCAAGACGTGACTTGAGGGGTGCGCCAGTCAATCTGGGGAGAGTGACACTGAAGCCATGGAAGGCCTAAGACAATCGGACTTGTCGTAACAGGAAGGATTAAAAACGATATTACTTCATGATGCAGAGCACCAATCTGAAGTGTCACTGGAGACGTACTCTGAGTGATGAGACCGTTGATGAGACGTGATCCATCTATAGCCGTCACAGTAATGGGTGTTTTTAAGGTAGTCACTGGTAGAGACCATTGATTTACAAATGATTCGGAAATAAAATTTCCTGCTGCTCCGGAATCAATTAATGCCTGTGACTCAAAGGTTTTGGTAGCAGAGGAAATCGTAACATCAAAAGCGCAGACTTTAGATTTCATGGAAGATGGAGAGGACTCCAGGGACCCTAACTTCACCTCTCCAGAACTAGTTAGGGCCTGGCATTTCCCGATCTCTTAGGGCAGGAGCTGAGAATATGAGTGGAATCAGCACAATAGATACAGAGTCTATTCTTTACTCTTCGTTTTCTCTCCTCGGAAGATAATTTGGAACGTCCTATCTCCATGGGAATCACAGAGGGTGAAACTGGACGAAATTGAGGGTTAGAACGAAGAGGTGCTTTAGCAGAAGTTGTTTTCTCAGCCTCTCTTTCACGAAATCTCATATCAACACGATGGCATAGAGAGATCAAATCTTCAAGTGATGAAGGAAGCTCTTGAGTAGTCAGTGCATTTTTATTTTATCGGAGAGCCCCTGCCAGAAGGCGGCAACTAGGGCTTCAGTGTTCCACTGAAGTTCAGAGGCTAAGATCCTAAATTGAATGACGTACTGGCCTACTGTATGAGATCCTTGTCGTAGGCGGAGGATGCTGGAAGCAGCGGAGGTCACACGACCTGGTTCATCGAACACACTTCGGAATGTAGAAATGAATTTGGCACTATCTTGTAATATCGGGTCATTTCTTTCCCACAGAGGGGAGGCCCAAGCCAGGGCTTGTCCTGAAAACAAAGAGATAAGATAGGCCACTCTGGAACGATGGGTAGAAAAATTTTGAGGTTGGAGCTCAAAATGGACTGAACATTGGTTCAGGAAACCCCTACAGGTTTTGGGGTCTCCATCGTACTTTGACGGAGTAGGCAGGTGAAGCGTGGAAGCTGTAGACACCTGGGATGGCACTGGGGAAACGGAGGAAAGCACAGGAGCCTCAGGAGTAGCTGTCACAGTCTGTCCAGATGTTCCTTGGGAGGTTAATGACTGATAACACTGAAGTAACAGCTGTTGGCGGGCATCCTGTTGCTCCACACGGCTGACCAGATGCTGCAGCATCTCTTTGGCGGTAGGTTCCGTATCTGGGTCTGTCATGGCCTGATCTTACTGTCACGGGCACTAGGAGTCTTTACCCAGGGATCACCAGGTGGTAAGCTTACCAGAGCAATATAGATGGTAATAGTGTACTCTGGTAGCAGGGTGATCACGGAACAGGCAATAGTAGATGATGAGATGCTCAGGAAAGTCTATGACTAGCAGCACTGGTAATATGGAGGTAATAATACACGAGGAACTGTATGGACAAGGGCAAGTGGAGGAGTCAGTGGTCTGCGTTAGCAAGTTGTACCACTGCTATAGTGAGGAGGAATGTCCAACAGAAACGAGGAGGTGATGAGAGTCAGCGGTCTGCGGATAGCAAGTGGTACCGCTGTCTGAGTGAAGGAATGGAATCCAAGTGGAGGTATCCGGAAAGTCAGTGGTCTGCGGTAGCAAGTTGTACCACTGCTATGTGAGAGGAATGGAACAGGTGATACTGGAACAGGAATCAGTGGTCTGCCTTCAGCAAGTTGTACCACTGAAAATATATGTGAGGAGATGTACGGGGAGAGACTGCAACACAGGATGTACACGGGCACATTAAACACGATCCACAGTAATATGCACCATATATATAAATGACTGAACAGGTCTGCAAATGTAGAAAGTCTCTGAAGTAATCCAGCACAAGGTAACACAGTCAATGATGGCAAAAGACTCAGCGGATTGCAAACTCCAGAGGAGAACCAACACAGTCCAGCAAGATATGCAATACACCAGCACAGTCAATGAGAAGTATGCATACCGTGGTTCAGAAGGCAGTCAGACAGGAGTGCAGTGATACCTGGGCGGCAGGAGGCCGACAGGATGAGAAGTCCCTGGCTGTAAGAAGCAGGAGTCTAGTAGGTGCAGCGCACAGGTAAGTAGACCAACAGGGACACGAATCCAATGCTGACAGGAGGGTAGCGACCAGGGGAACCAGGAAGGCGTGGAGAGCGGATCAGCAGTAGATGGACGATAGAACTGGCAGCGGCAGCGGGACTCTGCGAACCCACGGGAGAGATGAGATGACGCTGAGATGCACAGGAGCAGCGGGTAGAAATCAGTTAGCAGTCACGATGATGAACACAGGCGAGTTGCCAGCTGGAGGCTGTAGTGCACGGAGGCAGCGGATAGAAATCAGCTCACGGTCACGATGATGAACACAGGCGAGTTGCCAGCTGGAGGCTGTAGTGCACGGAGGCAGCGAATAGGAATCTGCTCACAGTCACGATGATGAACACAGGCGAGTTGCCAGCTGGAGGCTGTAGTGCACGGAGGCAGCGGATAGGAATCTGCTCACAGTCACGATGATGAACACAGGCGAGTTGCCAGCTGGAGGCTGTAGTGCACGGAGGCAGCAGCTAGGAATCAGCTCACAGACTTGATGATGAACAGGTGAGTGGATAAGGAGAGAAGGCTGTAGTGCACGGAGGCAGCGGATAGGAATCAGCAAACAGTCACTATGGAATATAATAGCATTGGAGTGGTATAGGAGACTGTAGTGCACGGAGGCAGCGGATAGGAATCAGCAAACAGTCACTATGGAATATAATAGCGTTGAAGTGGTATAGGAGACTGTAGTGCACGGAGGCAGCGGATAGGAATCAGCAAACAGTCACGATGATACAGTTGATGGTAGAAGTGGTATGGGAACCACAGTAGTAGAAGTGGTTAGGAAACCACAGAGGTAGAAGTGGTTTGGAAACCACAGGAATCAGCAGCGCTGAATACACGAGGAAACACCTTCAGAGGCTCATGGGGAATGAGACTCCAAGATCAGGCAACGTGGTGTTGACCACAGGTGCTTAATATAGGGAGTGTTGCCTGATCTGCCAATTGAGTTAAAGGGACATACACTAAAGTATAGGAAAGGGCTGCGCATGCGCAGACCCTCAGGATGGAGGACGACCACGGTTCCTAAATGTCCGGGAAGAGGCACTCACGGTCCGGTGAGTGACACCAGGTTTGACAATCCTTGCTACAGGGCCCAATGGCAAAACTGCTACGGACAGAGGGCCAGGTGCAAAGCTGTCTGATCTGAACTGTTTCGAATGTGGTGAGCCAGGCCACTTTAAGGCAGAGTATCCTAAACTACAGGAACCCATGGACTGTTCCGTTGCACATATTGGGCCTGCTTTTCCAAGCTGTTTTACCATGAGTCCCACATCAGGAAGTCCTTGTTTGTTCCAGGTTACTGTGCTAATCAACCAAAACCTTGTTCTGGCCTTGGTTGACTCGGGGAGTGAACTTTCTTTGGTTTCCAGCTCTCCCTTACCTGAAACCATAACTTCTCGGTTGCCTAAGGTGAAGGTTCTTTGCGTACATGGCACGACAGAGGAGTATGAAAGAACAATACTACCAGTCACACTCAAAGACAAAACCGTTATGGTGGTAGCTGCCATAGCACCTAAACTCCCATATCCACTCATTTTGGGGCGAGACTTCCCACTGTTTAATGAGGTCCTCGGTGAGCGGATCCGGCCGGACATGCCGGCAACTGATGCAACGGTCGGAAGCCCGGTCTTAAAGGAACCGCCTAGGAAACCACAACATATGGACATCGATCTTTGGAAACCGCCAAACCGGAATGCCATCCTGGGAGTCACAGCAGGAGTTCCACAAAAGCATCCACCTGCAGGGAAACTTGGACAGTCCAAACTAGCATTGGTCGGTGACCCACCCCGCCTGTCAGTGAAGATACGGACTGGTCCGCAATACCAATTTTGTTTTCTCTGCAGGACTTTGCTCGGGACCAACTTAATGATGCCACTTTGGAACATGCCTTTAAAAGTGTGACTGAGGTAAATGGGGTAGCGAAAGCCGCCCAGCCTGCAGAAGGTATACCATATTTTATTGTCAAAAATAATTTCCTGTATAGAGTTGTTATTGTACAGGGGGAAAAAGTAGAACAATTAATGGTTCCTCAGGTCCATGTACCCCTAGTGTTAAAAGCAGCACACACACATGTCTGTGGGGGACACCTAGGGGAGGATAAAACACAGGAACGAGTTCTGCTTAGGTTTTACTGGCCCGGTGTACACATGGCAGTGAAAAAGTATTGCCGGTCCTGTCCCATTTGTCAGAGAACCTGTCCCAAACCCATGTACAGGGCACCTCTCATTCCAATACCAATAGTACAAGTTTTCTTTGAACAGATAGCTCTGGACCTTGTGGGGCCACTGGAAAAATCCGCACGTGGGCACCAATATATTCTAGTGGTGCTTGACTATGCAACCAGGTATGCAGAGGCAATTCCCCTACGAAACATAAAGTCCAGCACCATAGCTAGAGAACATGTATTGATGTATTTAGGATCCTGTAGGGGAAGGGGAGCCAGTGTAAGGCAAGGCAGAGAGGGGAGGCGGAGGAGGAGCGGCGTGAGAGAAAGATTAGTCGGGCAGCCGCATTGAGAATAGAGCGAAGGGGGGCGAGGTGGGAGAGGGGGAGGCCAGTAAGGAGAAGGTTGCAGTAGTCGAGGCGGGAGATGATGAGAGCGCGTATGATGGTTTTGGTGGCATCTTGTGAGAGGAAGGGCCGGATGCGGGCAATGTTACGCAGCTGGAAGCGGTAGGTTTGGGCTAGAGATTGGATGTGGGGGACAAAGGAGAGAGAGGAGTCAAGGGTGACACCAGGGCAACGGAGCTGGGTGACAGAGGAGATGGTTGAATTATTAACCACGATAGAGAGGTTGTGGTGAGAGGGGAGCCTGGGGGGAGGGAAGACAATTAGTTCAGTTTTAGAGATATTAATTTTGAGAAAGCGCGAGGACATCCAGGAGGAGATGGCAGAGAGGCAGTCAGATACACGAGAGAGGAGAGTGGGAGAGAGATCAGGAGAAGATACGTAGAGCTGAATGTCATCAGCATAGAGGTGATACTGAAGACCGTAGGAGGAGATGAGAGTCCCGAGTGAGGAAGTGTAGAGCGAGAATGTTAGGAACTCCTTCAGTCAGCACGACAGAACCCGGAATCTGCTCTGATGTCTGGTGTTCACTGGAGCCCCTAGTGGTGGGGACAGACTTGGCAGCAGACGAACGGAGGGTCGTGTAGTGTGCACTGACTGGGGAGAACCCTGAGGCAGCGTAGTAGAACACAGCGATGTGAGATCCAGGCAAAGGTCAAGGGCCGGCAGCAGACAGGGATAACAGAAAACGAGCCGAAGTCAGGGGTCACAGGCAATACAACGAAGTCCAAGAACAAGCCAGGGGTCATACACGGGAAATCCAATAATAGAATAAGCACAGGAGCAGGGAAACAGGAACAGGAGCCTAGCTAAACAGGAAGCTATAACTGGCAATGAGGCTAAGTCCTCACTGCCTTAAATAGCAAGGAGAACCAATAGGAGTCGTAGTAATACCACCCCTCCCACAGCATAATCTCTGCACCGAGACCATACTGGCAGAGACAAGACAGCACAATTTCTAAATCAAAAAGACTCTCAGAGAGTCTACTCAAATGCATAAATAGCCCTACCTTTCCCTGCAGGAATATGCCCGGGTGTCAGCCCGCTGGCCGGGCGCTGCGGCCTCCGGATTACAGCGTCCCGGTTGTTGCCTAGGCAACCGGGACGTCAGAGGCGGAAGTGAGACCCTGGTCGTCATGGAGACGGCCGGGGCGCCTGGGAGAGCCGGAAGCGAGCCGCGGCGGCCCGTCGGGGAGCCGCGGCTCGTAACAGTACCCCCCCCCCTTGAGGAGGGGTCAATGCACCCCGACTTCCAGGTTTCCCAGGATACTTTTTAAAAAAGTCCTTAATGAGTTGGTTAGCATGTAGATGCTTCTGCGGCACCCAAGACCGTTCCTCCGGGCCGTAGCCTTTCCAGTGGACCAAAAAGTGGATTTGACTTTGCACCTTTTTGGAGTCTAGGATCTTTTCAACAATGAACTCTTGGTGTCCTCTGACCGAGACAGGACGAGGTCTGTGCAATTGACGTGGTCTGAATTTATGTGAACATGTGACTGCTTTCAACAAGGAACAATGGAATGTGTTAGGAATCTTGAGTGAAGGAGGAAGTTTCAACTTGAAAGCCACGGGATTAATCTGTTTAATAATGGAGAAGGGTCCAATAAACCTAGGACCTAATTTCCTACAAGGTTGCTTAAGTTTAATGTTGCGGGTAGATAGCCACACCTTGTCCCCGACCTTGAAAGGACATGGTCCACGATGTTGATCAGCATAATGCTTAGACTTAAACGAAGCTTGTTTGAGGGCAAGGTGAACCTTTCTCCATATCCGGCACAGATAAGAAATCGAAGAACTAGATTTGGCTTGATTCGAGACTTCCAGCGAGTTGGACCGAGGATGGAATCCGAGGTTACAGAAGAATGGCGATACCAGCGTAGATGAATGGCACGAGTTGTTGTAGGCGAACTCTGCCCATGGAAGCAGAGCAGCCCAATCACTATGGCATTTAGTTACATATAAACGGAGAAATTGCTCAAGGGATTGATTAACCCTCTCCGTTTGTCCGTTGGATTGTGGGTGATACCCTGAAGATAGATAGAGTTTAATTCCTAATTGGGCACAGAATGCTCTCCAGAATGTGGCTACAAATTGGGAGCCGCGGTCAGAGACAATATTAACAGGAAGTCCATGGAGCTTGAAAACGTGCTGAATGAATAGAGATGCCAAGGTTTTAGCACATGGCAATCCTACAAGAGGGATGAAATGTGCCATCTTACTAAATCTGTCTACTATCACCCAGATGGTGTTAAAGCTGGATGAGCGTGGTAATTCTACGATGAAGTCCATCGATATGTGGGTCCAGGGTCTCGTTGGAACGGATAGTGGCATAAGAGGCCCGGCAGGACGTTTGCGAGAAGATTTATTCCTGGCACAGGTTTCACAGAATAACACAAACTCTTTGGTATCTGCTGCCAAGGAAGGCCACCAGACGGAACGAGACAGAAGTTCCAATGTCTTGGATACTCCAGGGTGACCTGAGGTTTTATTATCATGACATTCAGTGAAGACCGTCCTCCTCAGATAAGCTGGTACGAATAATTTACCCCTGGGAGTAGCTGATGGTGCCAACTGTTGGAGACCCCGGAGGGTTGTGCCAAGATCCTGAGTTAGGCCAAGGACTACTTTGGATGCCGGAATAATGAAAGCGGTTTCTGCGAGGGAAGGATGAGAGGCGATAAAACTGCGAGACAAGGCGTCTGCCTTAATGTTCTTGGATCCGGGCCGGAACGTAATTGTAAAGTTGAAACGGGAGAAGAAAAGGACCCACCGGGCTTGCCTGGAGTTCACAATTTTAGCAGATTGAATGTACTGTAGATTTTTGTGGTCAGTATATACTGTAACCACATGATTAGCTCCCTCTAGCCAGTGGCGCCACTCTTCAAATGCCCACTTGATAGCCAGCAATTCTCTATTCCCAACGTCATAGTGGGTCTCAGCGGAGGAAAATTTTCTGGAAAAAAAGGCACAGGGATGCAAACAGTGATCAGTGATATCTTTCTGGGAAAGGATGGCACCCGCCCCGACGTCAGAGGCATCCACTTCGAGAATAAACGGTAATTCCGGATTGGGGTGTCGGAGGACAGGTGCAGAGATGAAGGCCTCTTTTAACTTTTGAAAAGACGTCAAGGCCGTAGAGGACCAATTAACGGTATCGGCCCCTTTACGTGTAAGGGCTGTAATCGGAGCCACCAATACAGAGAATGACTGGATGAATCGCCTATAGTAATTAGCGAATCCTAAAAACCTCTGAATGGCTTTAAGATTGCTTGGCCGGATCCAATCGAGAACTGCCTGTACTTTACTGGGATCCATGGAGAAGCCACGAGGTGAGATGACGTATCCGAGGAACGTGACCTGAGTGACTTCAAACTCGCATTTCTCGAGTTTAGCGAAGAGGCAGTGCTGGCGGAGTTTCTGAAGTACCTGTTTGACATGAGTACGGTGTTGCTCCAGTGACTGGGAATAAATCAAAATGTCGTCAAGATAAACTACAACGAATCTCCCCAGGAATTCTCGCAGGACATCGTTAATAAAATCTTGAAACACTGCGGGGGCGTTACATAGGCCGAAGGGCATGACCCGATATTCATAATGGCCTGAGTGAGTATTGAAGGCCGTCTTCCACTCATCGCCCTTTTTTATTCGAACCAGATTTTGTGCCCCCCGCAGATCGATCTTGGAGAATATCCTGGCTAATTTGAGCTGATCAAAAAGTACAGAGATGAGTGGCAACGGATAAGTATTCTTCACGGTAATCCCATTTAGACCCCTATAGTCTATGCACGGCCGGAGGCTTCCATCTTTTTTTGCCACAAAGAAGAAACCCGCTCCTACGGGTGATTTGGAGGGTTGAATGAATCCCTTACGTAGGTTTTCCTCCACATAGTCATCCATAGCCTTAGTTTCAGGAATGGACAAGGCATATAATCTTCCCTTAGGAAGCTTGGCATCTGGAACCAAATCAATGGAGCAATCGTAGCTACGGTGTGGGGGTAGAGCGTCTGCTTCTTTTTTCGAGAATACGTCGTGGAATTCACGATAAGGCAATGGAAGAGATTCAGGACTAGGCTGAACAATCCGGAGAGGAAGAGCAAGACAGGTTGAGGAACAAGCCTTACTCCATCGTATGATCTCCCCCGTGCTCCAATCTATGTGAGGGTTGTGAAGTTGAAGCCAGGGATGCCCGAGGATCAATGGTACGGAGGAACAGGGAATCAGAAAGAACGAGAGGACTTCGGAATGGAGAGCTCCCACCGTAAGCTGCAGAGGTGGCGTTTGATATGAGACCCTTCCGTCAGTTAACGGTTTACCGTCCAGTCCGCAGACCGTGATTTCTGAGTCTAAGTTTACGGACGGAATACCAAGAGTCTTGGCAAAGTTTATATCCAAAAAATTTCCGGCTGCCCCGCTGTCAAGAAAGGCAGGGATAGAAACGGATCGAATTACCATACATGATCCGAGCAGGGATTAAGACCGAATTCTTGGAAGAGACCATCTGGAGACCTAGGCGTACCTCCTCCTTTACTCCTAGGCCTGGTCTTTTCCCGCCTTGTTAGGGCAGTTACGCAGGAGATGGCCTTTATTGCCACAATAGAGACATAGCCCCAGTGACCGGCGCCTGGATTTCTCCTCAGGGGACAGGCGATAAGCCCCTAACTGCATGGGCTCTGGTAAATCCTGGGGAACTGGGTAGACGGCTGGAGAGGACCAGGATGGTGAGGCGGCCTCCTTCTCGGACCTTCTTTCCTTGATCCTACGGTCAATTTTGATAACTAGTTGCATTAAGACCTCCAAGGAAGATGAAGAAGGATATTGGACTAAGGAGTCCTTTATCTGCTCCGAGAGCCCAAGCCGGAACTGACTCCGTAGTGCGGGGTCATTCCACTGACTGTCGACCGACCAACGTCGGAACTCGGCACAATATTCTTCCGCTGTCCGCCGCCCCTGTTTCAGCGCTCTTAGGTGGGACTCGGCCGAGGCCACCCTATCTGGGTCATCATATAAGAGACCAAGTGCGTTGAAGAAGGCGTCTACGGACTGTAGAGCTGGATCCACAGGAGTCAGACTGAACGCCCAGGATTGGGGATCGCCTTGGAGTAAGGAGATGACAATGCCGACCCTCTGTTGCTCCGAGCCCGAGGAGCGGGGTCTTAAACGAAAATACAGCTTGCAGCCCTCCTTAAAATTTCGGAATAAGGTTCTATCTCCAGAGAACCGGTCCGGAAGATTTAACTTTGGCTCAGGTGCCGGAGTTGCTTGTGAGGCCTTAGCGGCTTCTTCCTGAGCAGAAAGCCAGTGTGAAAGATCCTGAACCATCTGCGACACAACTTGGATCTGCCCTGCTAGGACTTGAGCCGGACTGGGTTCCATCAGTGGAAAATAGGATCGTTTTATTTTTTGGGCCAGTTATAATGTTAGGAACTCCTTCAGTCAGCACGACAGAACCCGGAATCTGCTCCGATGTCTGGTGTTCACTGGAGCCCCTAGTGGTGGGGACAGACTTGGCAGCAGACGAACGGAGGGTCGTGTAGTGTGCACTGACTGGGGAGAACCCTGAGGCAGCGTAGTAGAACACAGCGATGTGAGATCCAGGCAAAGGTCAAGGGCCGGCAGCAGACAGGGATAACAGAAAACGAGCCGAAGTCAGGGGTCACAGGCAATACAACGAAGTCCAAGAACAAGCCAGGGGTCATACACGGGAAATCCAATAATAGAATAAGCACAGGAGCAGGGAAACAGGAACAGGAGCCTAGCTAAACAGGAAGCTATAACTGGCAATGAGGCTAAGTCCTCACTGCCTTAAATAGCAAGGAGAACCAATAGGAGTCGTAGTAATACCACCCCTCCCACAGCATAATCTCTGCACCGAGACCATACTGGCAGAGACAAGACAGCACAATTTCTAAATCAAAAAGACTCTCAGAGAGTCTACTCAAATGCATAAATAGCCCTACCTTTCCCTGCAGAAATATGCCCGGGTGTCAGCCCGCTGGCCGGGCGCTGCGGCCTCCGGATTACAGCGTCCCGGTTGTTGCCTAGGCAACCGGGACGTCAGAGGCGGAAGTGAGACTCCGGTCGTCATGGAGACGGCCGGGGCGCCTGGGAGAGCCGGAAGCGAGCAGCGGCGGCCCGTCGGGGAGCCGCGGCTTGTAACAGAGAATAGTAGGGGGCCGAGAACAGAGCCCTGGGGGACTCCAACCAGGAGAGGGGAGGGGGTGGAGGCAGAGCCAGATGTGGAGACAGAGAAGGTGCGGTTGGCAAGATAAGAGCAGAACCAGGCGTGGACAGAACCAGAGAGGCCAAGAGAGAGAAGAGTTTGCAGAAGGAGGGGGTGATCCACAGTGTCAAAGGCCGCAGAGAGGTCAAGGAGGATGAGTATGGAGAAGTGACCCCTGGATTTTGGCTGAGAGGAGGTCTTTGGTGACTTTGGCCAGAGCGGTTTCGGTAGAGTGGAGGGGGCGGTAGCCAGATTGGAGAGGGTGGAGGAGAGAATTGTCTGAGAGGTAATTGGTGAGACGACAGCAGACTATCCGCTCAAGTAATTTGGAGGCGTAGGGGAGAAGTGAGATGGGGCGATAGTTGGCAAGGGAGGTGGGGTCAAGATTGGGTTTTTTGAGGATAGGAGAGATGAGAGCATGTTTGAATGAGGAGGGTACAACACCTGAGGCGAGTGATATGTTGAGTAGGTGTGCAAGATAGGAGCAGGCAGTAGGAGAGAGAGAGCGAAGGAGGTTAGAGGGGATGGGATCAAGCGGACAGGTGGAGGGTGGAGAGGAAAGAATAAGGGAGCGAACTTTATTGCCAGATGTGGGGTGGAAGGAGCACCAGAGTTGCGTGTTGGATGGGGGTGGAGCAATAAGGGCAAGGGGAGAGGGGGGGAGAAGAGATGTTAAGTCTGATGGCCTCAATTTTGGAAAAGAAAAAAGTGGCGAAGTCAGCAGTGGTGAGGGAAAGTGGGACTGGAGGAGGGGGGGAGAAAGGAGGGAGTTGAAGGTTGCGAAGAGGCGGCGGGGATTAGAGGACTGAGAAGAGATGAGGGATTTAAAGAAAGTTTGTTTAGCAAGGGAGAGGGCAGAGCAGAAAGAGGAGAGGATGAATTTGAAGTGAAGGAAGTCAGCAAGGGAGCGAGATTTCCTCCAGAGGCGTTCGGCAGTGCGGGAGCACTTTTGGAGGAAGCGAGTGAGTTTGGAGTGCCACGGTTGAGGAATAAGGCGGTGGCGGATAGGAGCGGCAGGGGCGACAGCATCCAGGGCAGTAGTGAGTGAATGGTTGTAGAGAGAGGACGCTTGATCTGGACAGGCCAGCGAAGGGAGGGGAGAGAGGAGAGAATCAAGAGAGGAGGAGAAAGAGGTAAGGTTAATCGCTTCAAGGTTGCGTCTGGTGAGGGTGACTTTTGGTGGGGGGGGAGCAGGGGAGGAGGACAGATTAAAGGAGAGGAGATAGTGATATATATATATATATATATATATATATATAACTTTTTTTTCGAATCCCCCTTAACTTACCTTTCAATCGCCTTGTTCTCTGAGTCCGATCCCCTTCTCTTCTTCGTCCCTGATGCTGTTCTGCGATCCCCGTGCTGTGCTCGCAGTGAATGTCAGGCATGATGATGTCATCTCGTCCCAACAACCAGGGAGAAAGCTGGATCACCACTTGACCTGACCACCTGACCTGAGTGGCCAGGTGACCGCAAAAGGTATTTTTTTTTAGTTTTTATTTGTTGTTTTTTTTTTAAAGGAGTCCTGCCTGGGGCCCCCTTGCCCACTGGGTCCCTTTTCACCTGCCCATCGTGCCCAGTCGGAAAGAGGGCCCTGGTGAAGTGATGTGTCTGGAGAACGTGTGATGTGGTTGGGAAGGTGTGATGTGGCTCGGTAGGGTTTCATATGGATGGGGAGGGTGTGGTGTGGCTGTGAAGGGTGTGATTTAGCTGGGGGTGGCATGATGTGGCTGATCTGTGGCATGATATCGTTCGGGGAATAGCGTGATGTGGCTGGGAAGGGTGTAATAAATGTAATGCTTTATTATAATGTATGTGTGAGGACACTAGGGTTTGAACCAAAGCTTACTGTTCAATTGGCCCACTGAGGACAGACCGGGTTGGCATGATATTACCACTCTGAGGCCCGGGTCTGTCACAGTATGTATTATATACTACGCGATCTGTGTTATGTACTGTGTTCACTTATTGCCTGGCTTTCCATATTTCTTATACCTATTCATTTGCCAAACTAGTTTTAATACCTAATATGTCATGTCTAAAGAGGTGCAGCAAGGCACTGTGTTGACCACACCCCCAAAAGTATGTGGCAACGCCCACTTGTCGGCGACACACAACCTTTATTCTGCTCATCTTGTGAGAGGACCCACAAAAGTTGCTGTGCTAGGGACTCAAATTCACCTTGGCGGCCGTTGTTACAGGCATGGACAATGTGTTTGAAGACTAGTGGAATCAACATTGCACAATCAAGTCTATAAGTATTTTAAGTGAGCACAACTTTCACTTACATATTTATTAGTACACCAGGGCTTATGAATGGCTTGCTAAAATAGATTTTGCTATGGGGATTTTAGGTTATGTAAATGTGTATATTTTTCTGGTATTTCCCCCAAATTAAACATTAAATAAATGCTCAGAAAAGCATAACATTATAGTGGAAAACGGAAATGTACTTTATGCACATGCACAAAATGTAAACAACAGAACTACAGTAATTTTGTAAGCAAAACAGGAAGCCACAGATCACTCAGAGACGTTGATTAATTTGCAAGAGGTGGAAAATGAACAGGTATTACAAATGATCTTCCATTTTCTGCCCTGCATAGGTGAGCCTGCTATTTTTTTATTTTTTTTTTAAAAGGGAAAACTTTTGGGGTATTGTGCTGACCTCTTTTTCAGTTTAGTGGGCCCAAAGCATTCTTATCTTTCCTTCCTTCTGGAAAACAGGACACTTTCAGTCACAGGTTGAATTAACTTAGGTATACTTTTATTCATCAAAATACACTAAGGACATCAGCCCTTTAACATAGGGTTTTATAACCGAGGGATGAATAAAGTCCAAGGTTAATTAAAAGCTGAGAAGTGTGTTCATAGCTTTATTTGTCCCTCTCTAAGGGGTTAAAGTAAGCATGCAGAGGGTTGCCTTGGGTTATGGCCATTGCTGTGTGGGAGCTCACTTGGGCCACATTAAAATTTTCTGTGGCTGATGATGCTGCCTCTAATCTGCCGGACAAGTTGGGAGGATAAGTTTGGTGCCTGTAAATTTCAACCTGCCCGTTTCTCAGTTTCCTCCCTTTCCTTTTAGTTTATCATCAGCAGCTTTTTATATAGCGCCATTATTATCCTCCCTTTCTTCCTTCTGTACGCTCCTTATTTCTAGCTTCTTTCCTTTTTCCCCTTTATAGCCCCTGTGTATTGTTTATTCCAGCGAAATGACTTTGTACATACATAAGAATCAGGACGCATGCATATGACATAAGCTTCCCACCTCCCTAACTGCATATGCCCCAGTAAGCTGGTTAACAGTTTGTGCAAGCATTTCATCATGAAGGATGGGGCGGGCAAGTGACCAGGGACAGATTGGCCATACAACTTACCTGGACTTCTTCTCTCGATAGCCCGCTGGCCTCAGGATGCTGCCGAATATCTTTTATGGTTTGTTTTTTTAAACAATAATAAAAAATATATATATATAGTGACTGGATCACTTATAAATAACTCATTGTATAAATTTATTTAAAGGAAACAGCGCACAACGCTTATTTATATAATTGCAGCTGTGCTTATTTTATTATATCATGTGGAACTTTGCATAGGAAATGCATTAATTTCTGAGGTACTGATTTGTAACTTTTGAGATAGGATGTCATGATTGGATTTGTATAACCTTTCTAAAGAAAGTCCCTCATGTTAATTAGACCTTTTCATCTCAGTGGCCAACACGTCTGTTCGGTCTGTATACACAGCAGGGGAGGCCACTGCCTCTCTGTCTGTGTGACTTGTATCCTGCAACTCAGATCCTGTCTGAATAATGCACACAGAAGGTTTTGGGATATAGCAGATTAGTGTAAATTTTGCTAACTTTGCATTGCATTTAACTCCATATTTTGGAAAATATAGTGCATCCTGATACTACTAACTTCTTGGAGCCAGGCTGTGTTCAAAACTGTATAAAACAGCACTGGTTTATACTGAAATGTATTATCATTGTTCCATCTGACCTTCTGATCACTGGTAACTTAAACCAGTGTAAGCTGTATTTCCTGTGACCTACAGACTAGACCCAAATATAATCAGTTTTTGGCTGTTTTGAGGTTTGGACCCAGCTTTCCAGTACCAACACTTTGCCCGCTGCCAGCAGCTCTGGCCAGTGTGATAGGCCAGGGGGAATACATTCACAGCAACCCTGTTTTATAGGAAGTAAGGGGGTACAGTAAGGGGGTACACTAGCAGCAACAGTAACCCTTAAGGAATGCGGTTCTGGATGCCGTTAAGGAGTCCAGTGGTGGCAGCATTGTAAGCCCCTCATACTACGGCAAAGGCGCAATTGGGATAAAGAAAGGAAACGGTAGCAAAGTGAGCCCAACCGGTTCCCATCAACAACAGACAGGATGGCATAGGTGGTCCATCCTGTCACATATATATTTGTGTGTGTCCCCCTGGGCGGGCTGCCAGTGGGGGGGTGGTGGCGGATCTCTTTGTTGGGCTGCCTCCTCCTATTGGTGCTAAAGACAGAAGTCACATGGGACGGCACCTGTCACGTGATGCACGTTCCATGTGACTCCTGTCTATAGCACTGATAGGAGGAAACAGCCACACATGCAGAGCGACTAGAGGGGACGTCTGCATCTCTCATACAGCGGATGTAAGGTAAGTGTGAGGGTTAGAGTGGGGGTATGTTAATAAAGTGTGTAAATGTGATTGGGGGAGTTTTTAATATTTAGTGTGTGTGAGGGGGGTTCTTAATATAATGTGTAAGGGATGGAAGGGAGGGAGGTTCTTAATATAGTGTGGGAGAGAAGAAGGGGTATGTTAATATAGTGTATGTGTCATGATCTGCCTACAGCGTATGCATTACATGCTGCTTTGCATGGCAGCTCCTGCCTTTTTGTCATTCTATTATTTGTATTTCTATTTTGTGTTCCAGCAGTACCTCTTTTCACCAGAGGTGCTGCTATTGTGCATTATTCTTGTGCTTAAGGAGTTAACCTGTATGTTCACTAATTATCTCATGCACCTGGGTGTGTCTCATTCCTCTTATATATACCTGTTCCTCCCAGCAGTCATTGCTGGTTATTGTTGTCCCATCCTGTGTTGTCCTTTCCTGTTGTCCAATCCTGATGTAATTTCCTGTTGTCCTTACCTGATTGTTTCTGGATATTCATGCTACTTTCTGCATCAGCTGGAACCTGGTATTTATCACTGCTCCTTATTACCTGTTGTTAACACCTCTCTGCAAATAAACACAGAGTGTTTTCACCTATCCATGACTCCTAGCTGTACTTCTGTTTGAGATCCGTGACAGTATAACCAGCCCAAAAAACAGCTTTGGAGTCAGGTGAAAGTTTTGTTTTATTCTGGGACTTTTTTTGCTGCAATCAAGTTTTCATTTGTCTTTTGCAACATGTCTGTTTTACCAATCATGGAATTACCACTGCTACAAACCTTACAAATGGACATTATATTGCTACGCTCCCAGCTGGCTAAATTTTCCACTTTGCTTTTGGACCCACTTAGGAGACTATCAGAGACTGTTTCACTGAAATCTAATACTGTTGATTTGACCCAGCCAACTCTGTCTGCTGCTGAATCCGTGCCGCCAACACCTTGCTATAATACCATGCCAAATTTGCATTTAACTAACAACTGCAGTTTAACTAATGCCCGGTTCACAAGTGGGCCACGCCCCCATCTGACCGAAGTGGAGCGACAGCGCAGAATAACCAACAAACTGTGTCTCTACTGTGCCAGCAATGCACATTTCTTGCAGGACTGTCCTGTCCATAGACCACGTCAGCTTATTGAACAATCTCCTGTTGTTTCCTCTCGGCACTCCAAATCTGTTTATGCTCCAGCATTCCTATTCTCTGCGAAGAGACCCAATCTGCCAGCTCCAGCCACCTGTCCTGAGGCACCTACTCCCTCTGTCTCCCGTGCCGAGGTGCCAGCCTCTGTCTCCCGTGCCGAGGTGCCAGCCTCTGTCTCCCGTGCCGAGGTGCCAGCCTCTGTCTCCCGTGCCGAGGTGCCAGCCTCTGTCTCCCGTGCCGAGGTGCCAGCCTCTGTCTCCCGTGCCGAGGTGCCAGCCTCTGTCTCCCGTGCCGAGGTGCCAGCCTCTGTCTCCCGTGCCGAGGTGCCAGCCTCTGCCTCCAGCTCTGCGGTCACATCATCTGCCTCCAGCTCTGCGGTCACATCATCTGCCTCCAGCTCTGCGGTCACATCATCTGCCTCCAGCTCTGAGGTCACATCATCTGCCTCCAGCTCTGAGGTCACATCATCTGCCTCCAGCTCTGAGGTCACATCATCTGCCTCCAGCTCTGAGGTCACATCATCTGCCTCCAGCTCTGAGGTCACATCATCTGCCTCCAGCTCTGAGGTCACATCATCTGCCTCCAGCTCTGAGGTCACATCATCTGCCTCCAGCTCTGAGGTCACATCATCTGCCTCCAGCTCTGAGGTCACATCATCTGCCTCCAGCTCTGAGGTCACATCATCTGCCTCCAGCTCTGAGGTCACATCATCTGCCTCCAGCTTGGAGCCTGCTGCCACTGTGTCCGATTCCGAGTCTCCTGCCACTGTGTCCGGTTCCGAGTCTCCTGCCACTGTGTCCGGTTCCGAGTCTCCTGCCACTGTGTCCGGTTCCGAGTCTCCTGCCACTGTGTCCGGTTCCGAGTCTCCTGCCACTGTGTCCGGTTCCGAGTCTCCTGCCACTGTGTCCGGTTCCGAGTCTCCTGCCACTGTGTCCGGTTCCGAGTCTTCAGCCGCTGTCTCTGTTCCTGAGCTCCAGTCTGCTCCAGAGGGGGCGCTGCCCTTCCAGTCTGCTCCAGAGGGGGCGCTGCCCTTCCAGTCTGCAAGGTCTACAGAGCTTGAACTGGCAGCTGGCATAGTCTCCTTTGCCCGTCCACCCATGGACGAGGACTTTTCTGCCGGGCCCCCAATTCTGGACTATGATTCCGATGAATTCAGACATTTTTGGTAATTGGGCGTCTGGAATCCGCCCTTAAGGGAGGGGGTACTGTCATGATCTGCCTACAGCGTATGCATTACATGCTGCTTTGCATGGCAGCTCCTGCCTTTTTGTCATTCTATTATTTGTATTTCTATTTTGTGTTCCAGCAGTACCTCTTTTCACCAGAGGTGCTGCTATTGTGCATTATTCTTGTGCTTAAGGAGTTAACCTGTATGTTCACTAATTATCTCATGCACCTGGGTGTGTCTCATTCCCCTTATATATACCTGTTCCTCCCAGCAGTCATTGCTGGTTATTGTTGTCCCATCCTGTGTTGTCCTTTCCTGTTGTCCAATCCTGATGTAATTTCCTGTTGTCCTTACCTGATTGTTTCTGGACATTCATGCTACTTTCTGCATCAGCTGGAACCTGGTATTTATCACTGCTCCTTATTACCTGTTGTTAACACCTCTCTGCAAATAAACACAGAGTGTTTTCACCTATCCATGACTCCTAGCTGTACTTCTGTTTGAGATCCGTGACAGTATGAGTGTGATGGGGGGCTTTTAATATAGTGTGTGAGGGGGTTCTTAATATAATGTGTGAGGGATGTTCTTAATATAATGTGTGTGGGATGGAAGGGAGGGGGGTTCTTAATATAATGTGTTAGGAATGGAAGGGGGTATTAATATAATGTGGGTGGGAGATAGGCTATTAAATTAATGGGGGTGTTTAGGTGGGGGCTAATTATTTAATGGATGATATTTTATTTGTGGGATGATGGTGGGGCAATTTAATTTATTGCTGGGGCCTACTAATTTAAGATGGTGTGGTTTGGGGGCTATTAATTGAATGTGGTGCTGAGTTTGGGGGGGAAGGCTAGTTATTAAATGTATATGCTATTAATTTAATGTCAGGGCTGGTTGGAGGGAAATAGATCTATTTATCAAATGTGAATATTATTATTTTAATGTTGGGACTGCAGGGAGGCATAATTATTAAACATGGGTGCTACTAATTTAGCACAGGGCTGGTTGGAGTTTTCTAAATTTCATGTACTCATTTTTTTCCAAATAGGACATCCAATATTCCAGGATTCAGACAAGCAGCAACTGAGCTAAAGACACCAGGAGCCACAGATATAGAAAGTGACAAGAACAGGACACACATATATACAGATACACACACTGGGCACACATACTCCGGTACAGATACTGGGCATACATACACTTGGCACCCATACTCAGGTGCAGACACTGGGCACAAACACACACAGGAAATGATACACTGGGTGAACACACATACAGAGGTAGCCACACTGGGCGCACATACATACAGGGGCAGACACACTGGGTGCACATGCATACAGAAATAGACACAGTGGACACACACAAATATTTGGTCTGCCTACAATTTATTCTGATCCACCTACATGAGACCACTTTCAGACATTTTTCCAAGGCCACTTTAAGTTCCCTATCCACCCTTTCACATGGCTGTATGCTTCATGTGCTCGCAGGGGCCACTGTATCACTGGGGGTGAAATGGTGCACTGCGATAATACGCCCATTTTTAGAGGGGTGTGCAGGTCAGTGCATGACAGGATTGTTGTTACATGGACATATGCTTAGTACATAAGGACTAGTATTGGAGACAAGAAGTAAACAGACACTCCAGTCCACACTTTCATGATTACAATAATTAAAAATGTCATCTTTATTACAGTAATTTAAAAAGACAGACCATTCTAGGTAACTTCATGGCGAAATATTAAAAAAAAATAGAAAAAAGTAGAAAACTTATATAATGTGAGAAATATTAGAAAATGTGAACAAAATATATATAGGACCTGATTCATTAAGGAGAGTAAGGCAAGTTTTGCCTTAATCTCCTTGTCTTCAACGCTAGTCCTTATGAACTAAGATTATAAATAGTTAGAAGACCACCCCTCAGTTTAATTAGAAGAATTACATCCTTTAATAACAATCTAGCGGTTGGTCCTTTCCTAGTGCGAAATATATAAACGTTTTTCTCCTGTACGTGGACATATTCGCCATTACGGAGAAAGCTAAGAAAGTTGTGTCCACGGCGTATACTAGAGGGGGTAGTGGGGAGGACAGTTACAAGACCTATCATAACGGGTTGAGCGGCATTTACGTTTTTATGGCCTGTTATTTGGAAACCAGACTTCACAAGTGCATGATGGGGTTTTTATATATACCCAAGATTCATGGCGTGCACATGACATCCAAGCCTAGGACGTAGCTAGATTATGATAAGGAATTCAGGGCCAAATATGATGGGTAACCGAGTCTTCTTTTCAGTTTCATAGAAATTTAGGTTTGGCTAAAAGTTTCAGGCAAGGGTCGGGTTGGGCGGCTCATAGGCTAGGAATGCGAGGAAGGCTTGGGGCGGTAAGTGCTGCGTTGCGCCTTCAACAACACCCACTGTCTTAGGGGAAGAGCATGCTAGTCCTTGCATGCTTGTCTGCGCTGTGGTGGGGGTCACACAGTCACGTCCTGTGACAAAACAGCCAGAAATGGTAGGGACAAAAGCCCTTCCACAGTTGTCACTTGGTTTCCCCAGTTCAATTGGCCAGCCTGGGTTGATGGCTTGATCAATAAGGAGAATGCTGCATTTTTGCATTCAGGTTTTGTTTCAGAATTTGAATTCAACAGTTTTGTTTCCAGAGGTCCTGGTGGAGAAGGTTAGCATTAGTATAGCAGAAAATTAGTGCAAAACACCTATTTGTATGTAAAATATATATGTATTTATTTTTCTAAACTTTATATTCTATTATGTCTTACTACTAATTCGTAGAAAATAAAACGTAGTGCTTTCCTTTCTGTATTTATTACCCGACAGAATCTGCACAATGAATATACAACAGACTCTATACCATAACCAGATACTTACAATATTACAGCCTTTTGCAAAGTATTGTGCAGCGGAGCTGTTTTAGGAACTGAGACCAACGGATCTGTCACATCCTTTCCCTCAAACCATACTATCTAATTCTTACCCTATTTCATCCGTCGCGATGACTTTGCTTGATGGTCTCTTCAGATTTTCTCTCTGTCTCTCTACGGTGTCCTCTTCTGCTGGTGTTCATGGCTGACATGACCCGCACTTGGAACGCAAGAGTTTCTGTACGGTGTTCTTTCTCAGTCAAAAAGTGTTCAATGTGAAACAAAGAGACCCAAAGCATTTCATCCTGTGCCGGACTTTGTCAAGTGTGAAGGTAGAAGCTAGGGTGAGACAATTTAAAGCGTCTTCCCTATTTAATCTTTATTTAGTTATTTAAAATTGTTTAAAAACCATCAAAAGCATTATGGTAAAACCTATTAAAATCACATAACCATAAGTATTGTACCCAAAGTGCAGATTCCCATACAATGAACTGATACTTATTTTAAAAAAGATAAGAATTGTATATTAGTAATCTATTTAGAACTTAATTAGCATATAACTAACATCGTTTCCTCTCGTATAATAAATATTTAAAAAGTTAATTATAAACACTTTAAAAAAACTTATAAAATAGTAAAAACTAGCAACGGTTGATAAAAAATAGGAAAACGCTCTTCCTTTATTCTTTTTTCACAGACTATATTTTTAAAAACGGGTCAAAATCTACTTTCAGCCCATTGAGAACTAATGCTTTCATATTATAAATCCACTTTGCTTCTGCTTGCGCAATACTTCTTGTATAATTTCCTCCTCTCTAACATTTTAGAATCTGTTCTACTCCCATAAAATTTAGATTTTTGGGATTTCCTTTGTGTTTGTTAGATAATGTTCTGATACACTATGTGTCTTCAAACCTTTTGATGCTGTAATTGTGTTCAGCTATCCGTGTTCTCAAATGTCTTCTTATCATACCTTGTAAACAACACAGACATTCTAACATATATGAGTCCTTCTGAGTTGCAAGTGATCATAAGTGATCCTTTGTCGAATGATAAAACTTCTGCCATTCGTATTTGGCTTGAAGGAAACAGTAGATTGAAAGAAACAGTAGAGAAGATTAGCAGGGACACCTTGTTAGGGTGCATGTGTGGGCCTTTCTTGGATCCGCATTTCAGGATTTTTTCATCCTCCTTCCCAAGTAGCCGGGAAGTTCTTGTAGATACAACACATGTAATTTCCGCCCGGTGTGTTGGTTATTGACGCTATTCCTGAATGGTTCTGTAGTGTGTGTCATAAATTGTTTGAGTCTGCCTTGGAGATGGTTAAAGGGTTTGGAAAATGGGCTTTGCTCGGTAAGATGGATATTGAACCCGATTTTCATCACCTTCCACTGCACCTGGAGTGGTTTCCTTTCATGGGTTATCAATTTGTTGATGGTGCATGTGGTGTTTCCTGGTTGTTTGTTATAATACAGAGGGCCCCTCTACTTGTCTGTCTTTCTTGGGCATTGAACTCAACACAGTTTCAGGGCTGTGTTGGCTGCTTGCTGGTCGTTAAACTGCATTTGATGATCGCTGGCATCTGGGGGCACCCAGAGGTGATGTTGAAACAGGCACAATCTATTTGGGGTCTGTTCAATACTGCCTATAGGGTAATACCTATGGGTAGATGTTTTTGCCTTACATTGGAATGGACGGCTGCAGGTTTCACCAGGCCTTACTTCCGCATCCCCTTTACTAAGTGTTTAGAGGGGATATGGCTATCTGGGACGTGTTTCTCTGGGATTCCCACAGGGTGCGCTTATGGCCCGAGCCCTCTGTGTACAGTTGAGAGTTGCAACTGTTCAGTGATATAGCGGGGGTAGTTGGGTTCAGCGCCAGTGATTGGTATGCTGCACGTTAGCCCGGTAATTGTGTTCGTTCTGGTGGGACCACTAACCTCGTCCTGCTAAACGTTATCCCTATTGGTATGGCGGTTGTCTTGTGGGCACCTGGGTTTTAAGGCAAGTTTTCTGGTGTGTTAATTTGGGCGTTGTGCAGGTCATTACTAAGCAAAGTGTGTCTTCCCCCCCTAGTAATTAGATTGCTGCATAGGCTGGTTCTACTTTGCCTGCATTTTTACATTATTGTTGGGGCCAGGTGTGCACCGGATGTTAAGAATGGGACTGCTGTACCAAACGTCCAGGGATAAATTAGGATTTTTCCACTCGACGCAGCCACCATTGGTTCTCCTTCTCCTGCTTCTGTCTGGCAGATTGTCATGCCAACATAGTAGGTTTGGCAGAATTGTCTCATGCACCTACCTCTCTGAAAAAGTATCAAGCGGTCGACATCAGCGGTCAATATTCATCCTCGGGCATGTTTGCTAAGCATGTAATTATTCCCGCCTCCAAAGTGGTCTGCAAAGTGCACAAGTCCATAACTGATCCACTAGACTGGGGCTGTTGGTCACTTTGCTCCCCAGGAGGAATTGCTTGGTTTGCTCAGTTGTCACTGAGTTGAGATTGCTCATATGGGTCCCCATACAGAGGAAGCAAACTCATTAAGCAAACTCTGGGCTTAAATGGTCTAGATGGCTCGCTGTTTAGCATTCCTTTGGGATAGGGATGGCCACGTCTGCAGCAGTATATGGCGCATCAATTAAATGCATACAGCAGTTGAGCAGGTGGAAGCTGCTTTTAAATGGTATGTGCAGCCTTCTTTACTTTCCTAAATTTCTGTCTATCTTTTTGCTCTTTCTGCCTTTCGGTAAAACAGGGCTTTAGACACTTGTTGTTTTTGGAAGCAAGGACGCAAAAGGGATTTTGATTAATTTTTCCTAAAGGTTTTTTTTATGGTTTTACATTTGCTTGTGTCTCCTGGTCTTGTTCTCTTGTTGCTGTTCTACTCCTGTTTTTCTCTTCCCCTGACTGTTTCCTTTGTGTTTGTTTATGAGTCTGTTTCATTCTGTTCTCTGCCTATATACTGCTGCTCTGGCCACTCTGGTTTGGCTGCTATCATGCACTGGACCCACCAATTGCTCGGTCGGGTCCTGGTACAAATACCTGGGGTCCCCCGGTCTCTCCTCTTCGGCATTATAACACTGCAGCTGCTGGAGGCCTCAATCTTTTATCTGGGTTTGCGCATGCACAGACAAATCCTTTTATAGTACCCTATTCCTTTTCATAGGTTAGTACCCTCTAATGGCCAGGATATATAAAGCAACTTTGTTCATTCATTAATTGCCAGATCTTTGAGTCTACCTGTGAGGATCACTTTCCCTGGCTCCTGTTATCCAGTCTCCTGCTTCAAGCATGCCTGGACCTCTTTGTTTACCTGCCGCAGACTATTACACCTTTGTTGACCCAGTCTCCTGCTTACAAGCATACCTGGACCTCTGAGTATACCTTCTACAGACTATTACACCCTCGCTGATTCAGTTTCTTGTTTCCAAGCATACCTGGACCCCTGTGTATACCTGCCCGCAGAACATTACTACCTTGCTGATCCAGTCTTACCTGGACGTCAGTGTATACCTACCACAGACTATTACACTATTGTTGATCCAGTCTCCTGCTTACAAGCTTACCTGGACCTCCTTGTATGCCTGCCACCCTGTAGGTGGCACTAAACCTAGCAGGCTCTGAGAATACTACAGAATCCATCTGACTGTGACAGTAAGTTTTGGCAATATAAGGATCCCTATGTTGCAACATTTGATGGGAAGAGTTGAACAGCAGGACGCTACCCAACTCCAGTTACTTCAATGTCTTCAAGTTTTAGCTACTTGTCTGGACACCTTACAATCGCCTTGCCTAACACACTTCCGACTGCTCCTGAGTCTAAGGCGCCTGCAGTGAAGCAGGCTACCTCTTCTACGGTACAGCTACCTACACCTCCCAAGTTCAATGGCAATCCCAAGTCTTGTTGGGAGTACTTAAATAAATGCTCCATTCAGTTTGAGTTATTGCCTCAAAATTTTCCCACTGACAGGGCAAAAGTAGCCTACATTATTTCCCTCCTTTCCAGTCAGGGTCTGGTTTGGGCCTTTTCATTGTGGGAACAGGACAATCCCCTCCTTCAGGACAGTGCCACCTCCATCTCAGCCTTCCGTAATATCATCGACAAACCGGGCTGGGTTTTCTATGCTGTTCCTAGCTTCCTTAGAATGAGCCATGGTTCCAACACTGATGTGCAGTATGTTATTCAGTTTTGCAAGCTCTCATCAGAACTTCAGTGGAAAACGAGGCGTCGGTGGCAGCCTTCTGGCAGGACCTTTCCGATTGTGTAAAGGATGCCCTTGCTTCCCAAGAATTACCATCTACTCTAGATGATCTAATCTCGCGCTGTAACAGGGTGAACATTCCCTTCCAGGAAAGGTCCCCGCCACTCCGTCATCAAATTGGCTCCCTACTTTCAGCCGCCAAGCACTCCAGATAAACCTATGCAGCTCGGTCGCTCCCGACTTACTCCCGAAGAATGACAGTGGCGGTTAAGAAACAACTTCTGCGCTAAACCTGGGCATCTGTTAATCTCTTATCCCAAGTGCCAGGAAGATGCCAAGCCCTAACCTTCCCCAGGGAGGTTTGGCTCGGGTATTCTAAATCTCCTCCTAGCTCAAAAAACCCTTCCATTTGTGCCATCCCTGTTTCACTACTTTTTTTCTTCTGCCTTCCTGAATTCCGGGGCCTGCCAGGAGTTTCATCTCCATTTCCCTGGTTCGTCAGTGGTCCCTGACTACTACTCCATTGCTGGCACCATTACTGCAATTGATGGAAGTCACATTACTACAATCCAACTTCAGACCATCATCTCACTCTGCAGATTGGGACTCTAGTTTCCGAGCTGATTTTCTTCCTAGTCAACACACGGATTTCCAGCTCCATCATCTTGGGCCTTCCTTGGCTCCACCAACATTCCCCTCCGGTAGACTGGTTCTCCTTCCTGAATTTTGGTGTGGGGACCGGATTGTAAAACCCGCTGACTTGCCAAAGTCAAAACCCTGCGGTCAACGTCTTCATCTCTGAGGTACTCTAACTGATGAAGAGGGAGACCCCCTCTTCATTAGAATTCTATTTAGCAAAAACAGTTTCTTTGGCTTTGAAATATGATCTTTACAGACCTGTGCTAGCTTGGCTTTGTTTGGCAGTGGTCAAGTTAATTAACAAATTAAAAGCATACCAAGGCAACGATACAGGACAGCCCACCTTCGGGGGTGAATGGGAGAAACACATGTTCATTCTCACAGTCACTCACTTGCAAACAGGGATCAGAAGGGAAAACATCTTTAAACTTTATCTAGAGACCTTGCATGGATTTTATATGGGAAAATTGTTTGAACATGAGGATATATACTTAAATATGAGTAAAATTATACACTGTTATTGCTAGTGTTTTGATGGTAAAACTATAAATGATAGAAGTTACATTGGGACAGCATGGAGGGCTGATATATATGGAGAGATCACATTTTGTTCCCATCACTAATGTGTAGGACATCATCTGATCAGGGGCGGATTGGCCATTGGGCTTACCGGGAATTTTACCGGGAGGCCGGGGGTCTAATGAGGCCGACTGTAAGGTGCTCGATAGGTTTTAATTTTTCATTACATTTTTTTTTTTTCCTTGAGCGGATGATGGCCGCAATCGGGGCTATCCTAACATTGGCAGATTAGGAGGAAAACGAGGGGTGCAGCGGAGGACCCCAGATAGGATGGGCAGCATCGTTGTGCCCGAGGAATCCCAAATCCCGCCCCACCCCTCCCTTGCGCGTCCTCCTTCTCCTATCCAGTATTAAAGACAGGTCACATGTGACGCGCAACGTCCCATGTGTACTGTGCTGGAAGCGCGGCTGGAATAAGGTAAGTGTAAGTGTGAGGGTGTTTTATATCAATGTAATGGGGGTTAATGTAGTGTGTGTGTGTGTGTGTGTGGGCAGGGGGCCTTATGTCAGTATAGTGTGTGTGTCTGCATTTGCAGGGGGGCTTATGTCAGTATAGTGTGTGTGTCTGCATGTGCAGGGGGGCTTATATCACTGTAATGGGGGTGAGGGGATTGGGCTTAAGTCACTGTAATGAGGGTGAGGGGAGTGGGCTTTTGTCACTGTAATGAGGGTGAGGGGAGTGGGCTTTTGTCACTGTAATGGGGGTGAGGGCAGAGGGCTTATGTCCCTGTAATGGGGGTGAGGGCAAGGGGCTTATGTCACTGTAATGGGGGTGAGGGCAGGGGGCTTATGTCACTGTAATGGGGGTGAGGGGAGTGGACTTATGTCACTGTAATGGGGGAGAGGGGAGTGGGCTTATGTCACTGTAATGGGGGTGAGGGGAGTGGGCTTATGTCGCTGTAATGGGGGTGAGGGGAGTGGGCTTATGTCACTGTAATGGGGGTGAGGGGAGTGGGCTTATGTCACTGTAATGGGGGTGAGGGCAGGGGGCTTATGTCACTGTAATGGGGGTGAGGGCAGGGGGCTTAGGGCAATGGAATGGGGGTGTGAGGTAGGTGATGACTAATGAGTGATGGTGGGGCAATTTAGTTTAATAGTCTGGGCCTATTAATTTAAGATAAGGAGGCAGGACTTTTCATTTAATGCTGGTTTGGGGCTATTAACTGAATGTGGGGCTGAGTTTGGAGAGGAGGGCTATTTATTAAATGTGAATACGAATAATTTAATGACTGGTGGTTTTGGGAAATGGTTATATTTAATAAACATAAATGCTATTTATTGCTGGGCTGTTTGGAGGTAGGGAAATAGGTTAATTTATTAAATAGGAATACTCTTATTTGAATGGGGCTGGAGGGAGGCCTAATTATTAAACTTGTATGCTATTGATTTAACGCTGGGACTGGTTGGAGTTTTCTTAATTTAATGTATCCATTTTTTTTCCAGATAGGACTCTCAACATTACAAGATCCAGACAAGCAGCAACTGAAAGACACCAGCAGTCACAGGTAGGGAAAGCGACAAGAACAGAACACACATACTCGGGTACATACAGTGGGCGCACAGACACTGAGCGCACACACATACAGGGACACAGTGGGTACACACACATACTGGGCCCCGCCTACCATTTTTTGGCCCCGCCCACATGAGGCCACTTTCAGACTTTTTTCCAGGGCCACTTTAAGTTCCCAATCCGCCCCTGCCTCTGATTATACTGTTTTGTACAAGCATAGATTATCAAGACAATATGATGGTGTGTTTAATGGAAAAGACTTGGAAAAGTTAGATTGAATAAAATGATGTCCTTTGTGTAGATTGATTGTGTTACATAAGTAGAAATGTACAGTGTTTAGAGTCTGTGTATATCTGCAGTGTTTTGAATGGTCATTGCAAGTGCTGTATAATGGAAGTGTATGGTTATAGCTAATGCAGTTTAGAGTAAATGTATAGCAAATGCATGGAAATGGCAGTGCATAATATATCTGCATTGTTTGACTGGAAAGATCATCCTATTTGTGAGCTGTTTTGAGTTGACTGAAAAGGCTACAAGTGAGATTGTTAGTGTATTTAGAAAGTGACTTGGAAGAAAAACATTGTGTTGTTTACACTGTGCATATAAAAACGTTGTGAAAATGTGATGTTTGTTACATAGCTATTTGTATGAGATCTTGTTACAGCATCATAGTCTCATACACACACACAAACACGTTCTGTCCACCATTTTGTCATAGTCTCACACACACACACACGGTCTGTCCACCATTTTGTCATAGTCTCACAAACAAACTGTCTGTCCACCATTTTGTCATAGTCTCACACACACACACACACACACACACACACTGTTCTGATTGCACACACACATAGGGGTATATTTACTAAACTGCGTTTTTGAAAAAGTGGAGATGTTGCCTAGAGCAACCAATCATATTCTAGCTATCATTTATTTAGTGCATTCTACAAAATGACAGCTAGAATCTGATTGGTTGCTGTAGGCAACATCTCTAATTTTTCAAACCCTCAACTTAGTAAATATACCCCATAATGTCTTACAATCTGATTACACACATATGCACATATATATAACATGTTGCTTAGTAACATGGATAAGAGGTACATTTGCACATGTATAAGATAGCAAAAATAGGCAATGCATTGTATTTCATGTAAAATGTATTTTATGTTCTACACTATTATTATATGTGTAAATACCGTTACTGAAAATATCTATTGTTAATAAGGATACATGTTATCTTTAATGAGATTTTGTGGAAAATCTTTCTTGATATGATATATAATATTCATTCTTACCTCTATTAAGCTGTTGTAATCAAAGTAAATAGAGCAGACATTGAAATAGAATTATCTTTCTAAAAACTGGGTTCAAATTGGAATCAACCTTGTGTGATAATGAAGTAATTTATTAAATGGCTATTATGATATTAGCATTAATAGTATATTTTCCATATCATTGGAAATCATGCTTTCAGATTAGCACAGTAAGTAGCATCCAAAATAGCTGACCTTTTACACAACCATAAATTCCTCCTCAGTACTCATCTTTTTCTCATGTCTGAGGTCCTCCCTCCTCATCGATCCCGGGATTGTCCTATTGAGCCCCAACCAGTGGCGGATCCAGGAGTGGGGGGGGGGGGGGGGCGATCGGGGCGATCGCCCCCCCTAGCAGGGGCTTGCTGCCGGCGGCTGCACAATATGTGCAGGTCCGCTCGGCAGTGACAGTGTGCTGCCCGGCTGCTCTGATTGTGTTTAAAACACAATCAGAGCAGCCGGGCAGCACATTGTAACTGCCGAGTGGACCTGCACATATTGTGCAGCCGCCGGCAGACTTGAAGTCAAAAAGGGGGCGGGGCCTAAATCGCCCCCTCTAAATCGCCCCGGGTAGGATACTTTTCTAGATCCGCCCCTGGCCCCAACCAGGCAAGATTCCTTACAGAGGCCGAGTTTAATTCTTCTCTGTTCCTGAGACCCTGGTCATAGGTAAATATGTTAAGGAGAATCTCTTAGACCTTTCACTTCTCCTGCTGCTGCTGGCTTCTTCGTGAAGAAGGACGGGTCCCTACGCCCGTGCATTGACTACCAGGGATTAAATTCTATCACCATCAAGAATCGATACCCCATTCCTCTAACAGAGCTCTTTGATTGGATTAAAGGCGCCTGGAACTTCTCCAAATAAAAATTACAAGCCTATAATCTGATCCGGATCTGTAGTGGGGATGAATGAAAGACTGCCTTCCACACCAGGGATGGCCACTATGAGTATCTTGTTATGCCCTTCTTGTTATTCCCCATAGTGTTTCAAAGCTTTGTAAACAAGATCTTCAGGGATGTTCTTTTCACTTGTATGGTCATCTTCTTGAACGACATCTTAAATGTCAAACAAGATCTCGCTACTCACCGCATCCAGGTCTCAGAACGTCTCTCCAGGCTCTGGAAGAACCATCTATTTTGCAAACTAGAGAGATGCTCATTAGAGGCTACCCAAATGTCCTTTTTGGGTTACATTGTTTATGGTTCAGGTCTACAAATGGACCCTGAAAAAGTTTGAGTCATCCTTTAGTGGACCCAGCGATCTGGAGTCAAATCTATTCAACATTTTCTCAAGTTTGCAAATTACTATACTCTCAAAAGAGTCTTCTACACAGCTCCTGTTCTTAAACAGCATAATACCTCTCTACCCTTTTTCTTAGAGGCAATAGGGGTCGGGGCAGTAGTCCCACTGGAATTTCTTCCAATGAAGCTACATCCCTGTTCTTTTTTCTCGCGCACATTTCTCCCTACTGAGAGAAATTATACCATGGAAGATAAAGAACTTCTCACCATTAAATTGGCTCTGTCAGAGTGGAGATATCTCCTGGAAGGGTCCAGGTTCCCAGTTACTATCTTAACAGATCATAAGAATTTACTGTACTTCCAATCTGCACAGTACCTTAATCCTCATCAAGTGCACTGGTTCTTTTTCTTTTCTGACTTTCACATATATATCACATTCAGACAGGAACATAAGAACAATAAGGGTGATGCCTCTTTCGGTCCTTCATTCCTGAACAGGACACTGAGGAACTCACTGACCACCCTATCCCAGTCTCAATTACTACATCTCCTGTCCTTACTACTCTCTATTCATCACTTCCACCCACTCCACCTCATGGCTCCCCACATTACTTCATGCTACAGACCCAAGTCTATCCCATCTATCCCCTGTCGCTCCCCCCTCCACCACATATTATCCTGTCCCCCCCGAACATCCAATTCAGCAACCTTATTCCCATTTATTCCCATCATTCCTTTTACTCACCTTTCCCTGTCCTGTGCACTCTGGAATGCAAGATCTGTGTGCAACAAACTCATTCCCATTCATGACCTCTTCCTCTTCTATTCCTTTGGTCTCCTGGCCCTTACAGAATTGTATATCTCCCCTCCTGATACTGCTTCCCCTGCTGCACTCTCCCACAGAGGGCTCTCCTTCCCCCACCCTTGTCCTGGTTATACCTTCAGCATTATTCCCCCTGACCCTCCCTCTCCTTTTCCTCCTTTGAAGTTCACTCCCTCCCCCTCTTCTCCTCTCTCCACTTTCGTGTTGCAGTCATCTATCATCCCCTGGCATCCATCTGGCTCATCCTCTCAATTTCTTGATAACTTTGCTGCCTGGCTTTTCCATTTCCTTTTTTTCTGATCTTCCCACTATTATCATTGGGGATTTTTACATCCCTACCGACTGTCCTATTACTACTGCTGCCTCTAAATTCCTCACTCTCACTTCCTTCCATGGACTCTCCCAATGGACAACTTCCGCCACCCACCGTGATGGTCACTCCCTGGACCTAGTGTTCTCCCATCTCTGTGACATCTTCAACATTTTCAATTCTGTCTTTCCCCTCTCTGACCACAATTTCCTTTCATTTACCCTCTCTTTACCCCTTGCCCCATCTCTCCCACCCAAAGGCGCTCGCACACTGCATTCCATCAAAGAGCATTGATCCCATCATCTTTGCATCCTCTCTCGAAGCCTTACTTGCTCCCATTTCATCCCACTCATGCCCAAACGCTGCTGTCTCTCTTTACAACTACATGCTCCTTTTTGCCCTTAATACTGCAGCCCCTGCCCCTTCATCCCTGCCAATCTAAACCCCAACCCTGGCAATCCCCTATTACTCGTCTCCTCCAAAAGGGCTCCCACTCCTCTGAACGCCAATGGAGGAAATCAGCTCCATTGCTGATTTCACCCACTAAAAATTCATCCTTTCCTTTACCTATTCAGCCCTCTCTCTTGCCTAAGAAACCTATTTCCCATCCCTCATCTCCTCCCTGTCCAATAAACCCAGACGCCTCTTTGCTACCATTAATTTTCTACTGTATCCTCCCCACCTTCTCCTGCCCTCGACCATCACCACTTTTGACTTTGCCACCTACTTTAAATACAAAATTGACCCTATCCACAACCTTGCTCACCTCTTAAACCTCTCTCTCTCCACTGGATTCTTCCCCTCGGCCTTCAAGCATGCTCTCATCTCTCCTATTCTCAAGAAACTTTCTCTTGACCCATCCTCTTTTTCCAACTATCGTCCCATATCTCTGCTTCCATTTGCTTCTAAAATTCGCAAATGACTTGCCTTCAATCGTCTGACCCACTTTCTCTCTTCCCACTCTCTGTTTGTTCGTCTCCAGTCTGGTTTCCATCCCTTCACTTAACTGAAACTGTCCTCACTAAAGTAACAAATAAGAGTTACTCTCAGCTAAGTGCATTGGTCACTTCTCCCTTCTCGTGCTCCTGCTTTTAACATCGTTGATCATTTTCTTCTCTTCGCCACCCTTCACTCCCTAGAACATCACGAAACAGCTCTCTCCGGGTTTGGTTCCTACCTCTCTGGCCGCCTTTTTAGGATGTCTGCTTCTGACTCTTCCCCTCCCCCTCTTCCCCTTTCTATTGGAGTACCACCAGGCTCTGTACTTGGCCCTCTGCTCTTCTCTCTCTACACCACCTCTCTTGGTGAACTCAATCAATTATTTGGCCTCCAATACCACCTCTATGTTGATGACACATAAATCTATCTTTTCTCCAATGACCTCTCTCCCACCGCCCTAACCCAGGTATCTAGCTGTCTCTACTGTAACTACCTGGATGTCAAAGCGCTTCCTGAATTTCAACAGCTCCAAATCCAAGCTCATCATCTTTCCTCCTACCAATGTTGCTATCCCTCCCAATATCTCCCTCTTGGTTGACAACATCACTCTTTCTCCTGTCACCCAATCTTGCTGTCTTGGAGTCACCCTTCACTCAGCCCTCAGCTTTACCCATCATATCCAGTCCCTCACCAAATCCTGTCATTTCTGCCTCCATAACATTACAAAAATCCATTCCTTCCTCTCTCAAGAAGCAACCAAAATCCTGGATCATTCTCTCATTATTTCTCATCTCGACTATTGCAACCTCCTTCTCACTGGCCTTCTTCCCTCTCACACTTTTGACCTTCAATCCATGCAGAATGCCGTGGCTAGACTCTTCTTTCTCTCCCACCGCACCTCTTTCACTTCTCCCCTGGGTAAATCTCTTTATTGGCTCCCTATCCATTTCAGAATTCAGTTCAAGCTCCTTACTCTCACTTACAAAGCCCTTACCAACACTTCTCCCCCTTACATCTCTGACCTTGTCTCGAGGTACATACCCATCCAGTCACTCTGCTCCACCTCTGATCTCCGGCTCAGTTCACCTCTTCCCATGCTCGCCTCCAAGACTTTTGCCGTGCTGCCCCTAATCTTTGGAACTCGACACTCCCCCAACCTTCAGTCCTCCAAATACTCACAAAAAACTCACCTTTTCATGCTCACCTATCCTACCACCTCCTAACTAATCTATCCATCATCTCCTCTTCTTTTTTGCCATTTAAATTTTTCTCTCAGTTGGTCTCTGTAATGACCTGCCTCCTGGACTTTTGGACTTTATTATTTGTATTTCTTTTATGTGTTGCTGCAGTACCTCTATTCACCAGAGGTGCAGATATTGTGCCTTACTTGTTTGTATCAGGGGTTAACCTGCCCTGTAATTATTCCTTGCACCTGGGTGTGTACCTTCTTAAACCTGTCTCTCCCAGCATTCATTGCTGGTTATTGTTGTCATATCCTGATGTCACATCCTGTTATTGCTTGTTCCTGCCTTCTGATATGCTTCTGGTTACTTGCTGCTTGGGATTTGTTCATATTACCTCCTGCTTCCTGCATCAGCTTTGCACATGGTATTTACTACAAACTTGATTACCTGCTATTTGTACATTTCTGCAAATAAACACAGTGTTTTCACCATATTCGTGGCTCCTAGCTGTATTCCTGTATGTAACAGTGACAGTCTCACTGTCTCTCACCACCCCTCCCTTTAGACTGTAGGCTCTTGCGGACAGAATCTTCTCTACCTTTTGTCCAAGTCTGTTTACTGTCCCTGTCACGTTTTTTGCTGCTCTCTGAGTGAGTCCCCATAGCATTACTCACACTCATCTGTGCTAATGACATGTATTTCCGCATCTATTTGTTACTTACTTCTGTATCCGATGCTACGGAATCTTTGGCGCCTTACAAATAAATAAATAATAATAATAATCTTGGAGCCAAAATGTCTTCTTACTGCCTCCTTGTCCTATTAGCCCCGGGCAAGACCTTTGTACCTCCATATTTTTGCAAGAATCTTCTTCGCTTCTCATTATGTTGGTCATACTGGAGTACTCAAGATCACTAAAGTAATTTCCAGGAACTATTGGTGGCCTACTCTCCGTCCTGATGTTGAACAATTCATGGCTGCTTGTAATATGTGTGCCCAGCACAAGACTCAGTGACAAACCTCCTGTGGTCCTTTCCTACCACTACCACTTCCTGCCAAGCCATGTTCACATTTTCTCAGTGGACTTCATCACTAATCTCCCACCTAGCAAAAGATTTGATATCGTCGAGTAATAGTAAACCGTTTTTCTAAAATTGGTCATTTTATCACTGTCTCCTTCTGCTTTGGCTCAATTATTCATTCAAGAGTTTTTTTTGAATTCATGGCTTCCCAGCTGAAACCGCAGAGTGCAGTTCGCCTCCAGGTTCGGGTGAGCTCTCTGTAAACAGTTTATAATCCACATCCACTTACCACCCACAGTCCAATGGCCAGACAGAAAGGGTTGATCAAGACCTTGAAACCTTCATCACAATGTATTTGTCTGCCACACAAGATAATTGGCCTGTTTTTCTTCCCTGGGTGAGTTCACTCACAACAATTTTTACCACGAATCCACTTATGCCATCCAATCTCCGTGGTCTATGGTCTTCATCCCAACCTCCCAAAATTTTCATCCCTCCCTTGCAACCAGGTCCCTGCGGTTGATGCTCTTTCCAGTGATTTTGCCTCCATTTGGTCCCAGACTCTGAAGGCCTCAAGAAACAATCTATTCGGTACAAGTTTTTTGCTGACAAGAAACGTTGAGCTGCTCCTTCCTTAAAAGTTGGAGATAAAGTTTGGCTCTCTACCAAAAATATCCATCTGAGAGTTCACTGCCTCTATTCATATCTCCATCACTTTTCACGTTTCTCTGCTCAAGCCATTGATCATCAACCGCTTCTCATCCTCCTCTGCATCTTCTTCCTACCTTAATGTCCAACAGGGAGAGGAGTTTGAGATCATCCAAATTCTAGATTCCAAGATCTTTCGTGGAAGAGTTAATTATCTGGTAAACTGGAAGGGATTTGGTCCAGAGGAACGTTCCTGGGTCAACATATCTGATATCAATGCTACCTCCTTGCTCCCCTCCAGGTTCCTCAATAAGCCTAACCATACATGTTCTGTGCCCACCTTTAAACTGGGGGGTACTATAACACACTGGATCCATGGCTCACTCGGTTGGCATCTTTGATCTGGGTCTGCACATGTGCAGACCCATCCTTTATCATATTCTACTCCTTTCCTTTGGTTAGTGACCTCTAATGGCAAGATATATAAATCACTTGTGATCATTCATTAATTGCCAGATCTTGAGTCTTTTCCACCTATGTGGATGTGATGTTCCCTGGCTCCTGTTATCCAGTCTCCTGTTTCCAAGCATGTCTGGAACTCTGTGTTTACCTGCCGCAGACTATTACACCTTTGCTTATCCAGTCTCCTGCTTCCAAGCATACCTGGACATCTGTGTACATCTACCGCAGACCATTACTTCCTTGCTGATCCAGTCTTACCTGGACCTCCGTAAATACCTACCGCAGACTATTACACCCTTGCTGATCCAGTCTCCTGCTTCCAAGCTTACCTGGACCTCCGTGTATACCTGTTGCAGACCAGTACACCCTTGCTGATCCAGTCTCCTACTTCCAAGCATACCTGGACCTCCATGTATATATCTGCCTGCAGACCGTTACACCTTTACTGTTCCAGTCTCCTTGTTTTTTAGCATACCTGGACTGCCGTCTAATCAAGCTGCAGATCATTATCTGCTCTCTATCCTCTTCTATATAGCACCCTCCACTGAGTCTCGCTAGGTGCCTAGCTGGAGAACTGCTACCTGCGGGGCAGAAGCTGCAAAGCCCATACTTCCTTGTAGGATTCACTGGTGAATACCTTCTGTTCTAATAGACTCCGTGTCTTCCTGTAGGTGGCACCAAAACCTAGCAGGCTCTACAGAATCCAAGATGATTCCATGAAAGAAAAATAAATGTTCAAAATGGGGCACTCAGTGAATTGAATAGATACCATTAAAACGTATTTCTTTATTAATAATAATAAAACAATTTTCATTTTTGTCTAGATATTAAGCTAGCAGCAAAATATTAAAAACTTAAAGAATGAAAGACTGTAATAAAATGGTAGAATTACTACCAAGCCTCACCATATGATCCTAAACCTTATATCATATTGATTGTTGTATTAATACATTTCAATAAAAATTATAAAGCCACCCAGTGTCTGATCTCAATGATTTGATGAGTATTATACAGTGAGTTTCCAATTATTTTGTAAAACAATCTATGTTTATATCTATTACTGTTTTATGCTGTATGATTACTGTATAGTTGCAGCAAAAAAAAATGTTCTTCATATCACTCATTATTTACTCAGCCAGACAATAATTATGTCTAAAAAGATAATAATGATACAAATAATCTGTGCACATTAAAATGCTGTCACTCAAAGAGAGCAGACTACAGTCATGGCCAAATGATTTGAGAATGACCCAAATATTATTTTTCCTAAAGCCTGCTGCCTCAGTTTTTATGATGGCAATTTGCATATACTCCATAATGTCATGTAGATTGATCAGATGAATTACAATTAATTTCAAAGTCCCTCTTTGCCATGACAATGAACTTTATCCCAAAAACAATATTTCCACTGCAATTCAGCCCTGACATCAGGTCAGTGATACTCTCGTTACTACAGGTGAGAATGTTGATGATGACAAGGCTGGAAATCACTCTGTCATGCTGATTGAGTTAGAATAAAAGACTGGAAGCTTTAAAAGGAGGGTGATGCTTGAAATCATTGTTCTTCTTCTGTTAACCATGGTTACCTGCAAGGAAACATGTGCAGTTATCATTGCTTTGCACAAAAAGCACTTCACAGGCAAAGTTATTGCTGCTAGTAAGATTTCATCTAAATCAACCATTTATCGGATCAAGAACTTCAAGCAGAGGTTCAATAGTTGTGAAGAAGCTTCAGGGCACCTAAGAACATCCAGCAAGTGCCAGGAACATCTCCTATAGTTGATATAGCTGGGGCATTGGGGCATCACCATTGTAGAGCTTGCTCGGGAATGGCAGCAGGCAGGTGTGAGTGCATCTGCATGCACAGTGAGGCGAAGACTTTTGGAGGATGGCCTGGTGTCAAGAAGGCCAGCAAAGAAGCCACTTCTCTCCAGGAAAAACATCAGGGACAGACTGATATTCTGCAAAAGGTACAGGGATTGGACTGCTGAGGACTGGGGTAAAGTCATTTACTCTGATGAATCCCCTTTCAGATTGTTTAGGGCATCTGGAAAAACGCTTGTCTGGAGAAGGAAAGGTGAGCACTATCATCAATCCTGTGTCATGCCAATAGTAAAGCATCCTGAGACCATTCATGTGTGGGGTTGCTTCTCATCCAAGGGAGTGGGCTCACTCACAATTTTGCTTAAGAACACAGCCATGAATAAAGAATGGTACCAAAACATCCTTCAAGAGCAACTTCTCCCTGTCAAGATAGGGCTGCAGAAGGTGCTACTGACTGGTATTGACACAACTAAACAAGGAGGCGTGGAGTCTAATGCACCGGGGACACCCACAAGGAAGTATGGACTTGGCTGCGTGAGGTGTGCAGGTTGCAGTTCTCCAGGTTAGCCACCAGTGCAGTAGTGTGGAACAGGAATAGTCAAACGTCCCCTCACTCCGTTTGAGAACCTATGCAAACTTCACCCCATGTCTAAAGGTATGATATCACAGCTTTATAGTATCTTTCTTGATTCCACTCTTCACCCTCAGCTCCCCCATGAGGCTGAATGGTAAAGAGATATCGGCCCTCCGCCAGATGAGGAGGCCTGGGAGGACATGAGACTGGGGATAGCCAAAAGCTCTATATCGACCAGACTAAAATGTACTATCGCTGGTACTATACCCCCATCCAACTACATACAATGTTCCCCTCCTCGTTGCCTGACTGCTGGCGGGGTTGTGGCCAAAGGGGATCTATGATACATATCTGGTGGGCTTGTCCAATTATCGCTCCCTTCTGGGATGCGATCCATGGCTTTATCAATACCTTATTTGAGACTCCCGTTGCGAAGGACCCTTGGATCTTTCTCCTTTGTTACCCTTCTCTGGATCTTGATAAATTCTCTAAAAAATTGACAGCACACATCCTCACAGCCGCCAAATCTCTTATTGCCCTCAATTGGAAGCGCGGTTGTTCTTCATCGTTTTCAGCCCTTAAAAAATAAATTTGGCACGTGGCAGCAATGGATGAGATTACCTACCACTTACACGACAGAGGTTACTCTTTCAACCAAGTTTGGGCTCCATGGCAAATGGGGGAGAGCGCATTTCCCTCTGACACTTAATATCCTCGTGGTGGTCCATGTGTGGCGAGTGGGACCCTGCTCCTGCTCTACCAGCCCGTGTGTCACAAGCCGGTCCCATAGTTAGGTGTCGGCGCTGTGACTTTCCCTTTAAGAACCATGAGTCTGCTTGCTTCTGCCTCAGAGACATTACTTTCACAGGTGTTGCTGGCTACTGTGATCTGGACCTCCTCCCGAACCTCATTGGTCCTGGAGCATTATATTAACCTCCCATGGTTATGGGCTCATTGCCTGTTCTTCTTGTTACTCTGGTTGCATTTGGATCTGGCTGTACACCTTTCCTTCCGTGTGTCCGTTACCTGCTCGCTAGACTGTACTCCTTACCGCTGTTCATCTGCAAACTCCTCACTGCTGTTCACCTGCAAGCTGCAAACTTCTCGACGCTGTTCATCTGCAAGCTGCAAACTCCTCACCGCTGTTCACCTGCAAGCTGCAAACTCCTCACCACTGTTCATCTGCAAGCTGGAACTCCTCTCCACTATTCATCTGCACGCTGAACTAGTATCGTGAGTTGTTGCTAAACCTGTGCCTTATCTATTGGTTCAGTCCATTCTAGACTGGCCGCTGCATCAGCAGTTGGTGTTGGAGCAGTCCTCTCCCAACGGTCATCTACCAACCACCTGTTGCTGTGTGCTTTTTTCTCTCGAAAGTTTTTACCAGCAGAACAAAATTACACCATCGGTGACCAAGAATTACTAGCTATGAAGTTGGCATTATCTGAGTGGCGATACCTCTTGGAAGGGGCTCAACATGTAGTAACGATTTTCACTGACCATAAAAATTTGCTATATCTACAAACGGCACAATGTCTCAATCCTCGGCAAGCTCGATGATCTCTCTTTTTCTCTCGTTTTAATCTCCATGTCACTTTTAAACCTTGACATTTGAATAAAAGAGCGGATGCTTTGTCTCGAGCCTTTGATACTTCAGCAGATTCAGATCCATCTACTAATCACCCCATCTTGGATCCTAAGTGCTTGCTAGCTTCTACTGTGTCTCAATCTCCTTTTCCTGGTAAATCTTTCATTCCAAAAACACTCCGGAAGAAATTATTACGTTGGTACCATGCTTCTAAATTTTCTGGTAATGCAGGGTTTCAGAAAACCAACGAGTTAATTTGCCGCTCCTATTGGTGGCCATCCATTCGTGGTGATGTTAAGGACTTTGTTGCTTCCTGTGATGTTTGTGCACAAACCATGGACTCACATCAGTATGGATTTCATAACTGATCTCCCTACCAGTAGAGGTCATAATACAGTATGGGTCGTGGTGGACCCCTTTTCAAAGATGGCTCATTTTGTACCACATGTGGGCTTGCCTTCTTCCTCAATCCTGGCGCAACACTTCATCCAAGAAATTTTTCGACTGCATGGGTGCCCTCAAGAGATTGTTTCTGACAGAGGAGTGCAATTTACCTCCAAATTCTGGCGAGCTTTGTGTAAGGCACTAGGAGTCCAGCTCAACTTCTCATCCAGATATCATCCACAATCTAATGGGCAGACAGAGAGTAAATCAAGACCTTAAAACCTTTATTCGTATGTTCTCTTCTGCTTCACAAGATAACTGGATGGATCTCCTACCATGGGCATAGTTTGCTCATAATAACTTGTTTCATGAATCTACTTCTTCTACTCCATTTTTTTATTGTATATGGGTTACACCCTAATTTGCCCAAGTTTTCAGAATGTTCCTGCTGCCAGAGAACTCCTGCGGAACTTTTCTTCTACCTGGGGCCAAGTTATATCCCAACTCAAGAAAACTTCTGCCCGCTATAAGAGAGTGGCAGACAAGAAACGCAGGGCCGTACCGGCTCTTAAAGTGGGTGATAAAGTCTGGTTATCTACCCGGAACATTCGTCTTAAAGTTCCTTCAATGAAGTTCGCCCCTCGATTCATCGGACCGTATAAAATTTTGAAAGTCATCAATCCAGTGTCTTTCAAATTAAAGTTACCAGCTTCACTTCATATTTAAAACTCCTTCCACATTTCTCTGTTGAAACCAGTAATTATTAATCGTTTCTCATCTGCAATGTCTTCTTCAACAGTACCAGAATTCTCTCAACAGGAGAACTTTGAGATCACTCAAATTCTGGATTCAAAGGTGGTTCGAGGAGTAATCAAATATTTAGTGGATTGGAAGGGGTTCGGTCCTGAAGAGCGGTCCTGGGTAAATGCTTCTGACATCAATGCTCCTGCACTATTACGCAAGTTTCATATCAAGTTCCCACGAAAAGTCATCGCTAAGTGTCCAGTGGCCACTTTTAAAAGGGGGGGGTACTGTCACACGCCGGTCCCATAGTTAGGTGCCGGCGCTGTGACTTTCCCTTTAAGAACCATGCTTGCTTCTGCCTCAGAGACATTACTTTCACAGGTGTTCCTGGCTACTGTGATCTGGACCTCCTCCCGAACCTCATTGGTCCTGGAGCATTATATTAACCTCCCATGGTTATGGGATCATTGCCTGTTCTTCGTGTTACTCTGGTTGCATTTGGATTTGGCTGTATACCTTTCCTTCCGTGTGTCTGTTACCTGCTTGCTGGACTGTACTACTTACCGCTGTTCATCTGCAAGCTGCAAACTCCTCACTGCTGTTCACCTGCAAGCTGCAAACTCCTCACCACTGTTCATCTGCAAGCTGCAAACTCCTCACCGCTGTTCACCTGCAAGCTGCAAACTCCTCACCGCTATTCATCTGCACGCTGAACGAGTATCGTGAGTTGTTGCTAAACCTGTGCCTTATCTATTGGTTCAACTTTACTGCTGGCTGGCTAAGATCACTGCATCTCGTTGTTAGAGTTACTATCAAGTTACCTGTCACTTGTAGTTCCACGTCTGACACGGGTTATCCTTACTCTGCTGTTACCTGTTTACTGGACTGTTATTGTGAACTACTTGTTGTGCCGGTGGCTAATACTTGGGCTCAAGTTGAGTGTCTCTGTTCAGTTGCTCCATACTACGCCGAACTTACCATTGCAGTTACAACGAATCCTGCTACCTGTAGTTCCACGCATGGTTCAGATACTACTCACGTCTCTGCTACTTCTAGGCAACATTCTACTACATGTGTCAGTGTTCATCCAAGTCCTTGGGTGATGTTTAACGCTTACTGCTCTACTTAATAAGAATCACAGCGATTCCAGTACCACCTGCTATGTTGAGTCATCTCTACTCTCGGATCAGCTAAGTTCTATATACTACTCTGTTTGGACTGTAAGCTGCTCCAGTGATTCACATTCATCTGCCGTGTGGTTCTCTATTGGATCCTAGTGTTCTTGTTTATCATCACTGCATTGAACTGTATATCATCTCATGCTGTTGCCAATGGTTACCGATTATGAAGTAGCATATGTGATTTGTGTCTGCATTACTACGAATTGCCGTGTATTCATCTCTGCCAATATATATATATATATATCTATTTCCTTCCATTCCTGTTGTACCAACATTTAATACACTACGTTGCAGCACTACTACTTTCTCCTGTGTTATTATTGATGATTGTAAGCCGTGAACTTATCCTGAGAATATCATTGGGTTCTGCCTCCACCATCCTCTATAGTAGTGGCAAGGGATCTGCAAAAAACCTCAGAGCCGTGACACTGTGACCTTCTAACACATTCTCATTGTCTTGTTTCTGACCACACTCTTGACTAGCTTTTGTGGTCTCCCTTCTTCCCTCCCCCTTCTGATGTGAGGACCTACAATAGAAAGATATGGCCTAGACAAAAGTATATTCAATATCAAGGAGGTAAGAATACGGAAGTCCAGAGAACTAGTAAAAAAGGAGATAGTTGGGATGTCAAAAAATATGGAGGTAATAAAAGAGTCTATGAGAGATACTCTAGAAAAAGTTTCAGTACAAAATAGGTTTGAAGTCCTTAGTGAAGTAGAGGGTGAATCTAGATCTATAGACTCACCATCAATAAACAGATTCAACAAATGTCGAGGGACAATCAAAAAGAGGGAACAAGACCCAAGATTCAGATCAACTCTAGAAATAATTTTTAGGTCAACAGTTCCATCCAGAAATACGGACATACCATCAAAGAAAGAAATACAGGACACCGAAAAGAAAAAGAAATTAGGTTTAGAAGAAGAGGAGGTTGGAGGAAACAAGAGAAAAGAAAAAAGATTAGTATGGGAAAGAAATGCATCTTCAATCTCTCCAAGGGGGTATTAAGTGATCATAAAATTACCCTATTGAGTAAAGGGTTAAAATACTCACCTGCAAACAAACCTGATCTTTTCAAATTGTTTGTGGACTTAAATCATTTTGTAAGAAATTTGTGTAGAAAGAGGTATTTTCTAAATAAAAATTTGAAGAAAAATGGTATTAGAGGCACCCAATTTTTATTCATGGAAATTATCATCTAGGGGTTGACCTGTTGGAGTCTCTTTTGTCCAAAAACAGGGTTGTTGGTAATGAAGAAGGTCAAGAAATTTTGATCTATGATGTAAAGAAGGAATATAATGAGAAAGTTTTAAAGAAAAAAATCTGAACTTTACCCCAATGCGGTATAAAGATTATTTTATAGAAGCTTTCTAGACTACAACAATGAATGATTTTAAGAAAATGTGTAAAAAAAAGCTGAAAAACAGCTTCTAAAAGATTATTTAAATCCATATGCAAGGAAAGCTCTAAAATATCTAATGAGGGACCCCGAGATCATAATTAAACCTGCCGACAAGGGTGGTGGGATCGTGGTCCTAAATAGAGAAGACTACTTGTCAGAGTCACTGAGACAATTAGAAAATATAAGTTTTTATAAGAAACTTAGATTTAATCCCAACCAAAACTATTTGCAGAAGTTAAAATGCTTTCTCCAGGTTGGTATGATGGAGGGGGCAATATCCAAGACAGAAATGGATTTTTGTTTTTGTCACATCCTATCACAGCAACATTTTATTATTTATCAAAAATACACAAGTCCTTCACTTCACCACTGGGGCGTCCCATAATTTCAGGTGTAGGGTCTCTTACTTCCAATGTGTCCTGTTTTGTAGACTGTTACAGACCCACGTCGTGTCTCTAAGATAATTTATTAAAGACACAACACATTTTCTACATTTAGCTTATACGATTCAATGGAGAAGTAATTATTTATTCTTAACCTTCGATGTAGAATATACTCCATACCTCATGAAGGGGGTATTGCAGCTATAAAAAGTATCTGGACAAGGATTTTGGACTTAGTGAGGCACAACGCGGGTTTGTTCTACAGTTTATACAATTTCTTTTGTCTCACAATTATTTTATTTTTGATTCACAGTTTTTTCTCAAAACTCATGGGACTGCCATGGGCACTAGGTTTGCCCCAAGCTTTGCCAACCTGTATATGGGCAAATTTGAGGAGGAATTTATTTTAGGTGGTCCATATGGGCTGAACCTAGTGCTCTATTACAAATATATTGATGATTTATTTATTATTTGGGAAGGAGACCTTTGTACCTCTGACTCTTTTGTTGAATACCTAAATAGTAACTTATATGGTTTAAAATTCACGAGCACTGTTCACATGGATCAAATTACCTTCTTGGATATTTAAAGTAATTGTATTGTTTCGAAAACATACCAAAATAATGTTGATAGTAGCAACTTCCTCAATTATAAGAGTTGCCACCATAGGGCCTGGAAGAATAACATTCCTAAAGGCCAACTCTTGAGATTTAGGAGGTATTGCACCAAAATAGAGACTTTTCAGGAACAAGCGAGGGATTTATTGACAGCTTTCAAGATTCAGGGTTACCGAGAAGGATTATTAGATCAAGAGCTTGCAGAAGTTTTAAAAGTAGATAGAGATTTGCTTCTTCAAACAAAAAAGAAGGTGGATGCACCCCTTAAGAATAATTTGAAAGATGAGTGTAAAGAAACTCTAGTCTTTGTGAGTCGATATAATTCTTGGTCAAGTAAGATTAAAATAATTGTTCAAAGAAACTTTTCTATTTTACAACATGACACAATATTAAACACTGGAGGAAAAACCAAAATTAGTTTTTAGAGGAAGTATTACATTGAAAAACAAACTTGTACCAAGTTTTTATAAGAAAGCAAACCAACCCTTGGAAGGAGCACTACAAAATACAAATCTCTTTAACTGGCTCCCGAAGAAACCAAATGGTTTTTTTTAGGTGCAATAAGAATAATTGCATTACTTGTTCTCTAATATATAATAGAAAGACTGAGTTTGAGTCTTATATGTCAAAAGAAAAATACAATATGAAAAGTTTTATGAACTGCCAATCTACTTATGTGATTTACATTATACAATGTATGTGCAGCCTACAGTATGTAGGCCGCACTATGAGGTCTTTGAACATAAGATTTCTATAGTATAGAAGGAATATCTGTAAGAAAGTTGATTCCCATAACCTATCTAGACATGTGAGTCAGGTACATGGAGGTGATGTTAATAATGTTAGAGTTTTTGCGATCAAACAGATAAAACCTACCCCAAGCGGAAGAGATAGGTTTGTTCTTTTACAAAAAAGGGAAGCCTTTTGGATTTTTTCACTTGGAACTTTATTCCCAGGTGGTTTAAACGAATCCATTGAACTCAATGGGATAAATTAAGTAATTGATACTATGTATTTCAGGTGTAAGAATAATTATGTATTTTATACATTGTTTATTTTTCACTATATATTTTTATGTAGTTCCCTTTAATGTATCTTGTAAGGATTATTTATATATTATTACAAAATAGAAAAGAGATATAAAGGTTGACTTTGACTAACCTAATCAGGTGCTATTAAAAGCTATGTATTAATCTGTACTCAGGAATTTTTAGATGAGGACATAGCCTAGTATAGCAATTTGCTTTGGGTACAGAGCGAGCTGAGTTTGAGTCCTGGTTGGGATAAAAAGATTTAATTTTTATTTATAATTTTTTTATTTAGATTGTTTTTGCTATACACAAATTGAATATATATTTTATATATTGTAATGTGGATTATTTTATATTGCATTACTTGTTTAATATGCCAAAGAAATATGATGTTTGTGTCAGTGGAAACTAGATGACCACCAATCCCTTGTAATTAAATGAAAAGCTTTTTTGCTAAATAATGTTCCACCTGAGTCAAATTGCTAATCTGCTCCTATTTGATCGCATGGTCTATTTAAGGAAGCAGTTTTACATTATGGTTATACTCTGTGATGAAACCACACTATATGCAGTCAAGAAACATGTAAGAGTTTGGAATTTATTTTTATTTGTAAGAAGAAAATTATGTTTTCCTGATTGATTGCAAGAACCATTAATTATCTGGTACCAGTGAGGAGAAGTTTGTGGCTGTTGTATTAGAAGATTGAAATACTGGATCTCTATATAAGCTGGCAAACCTGCAATATCATCTGTTTTAACCTCTTAAACCACAGGGTTTTATGAGTATAATCACCTGCTGCCCGGAGGGCAAACTATCACATACAAGTTGGTAATTTGGACTAGGTACCTGTGCAAGAAAATCTGCATAATTATCTGTGCAAACCTTGGAAATCACAGGGACTTGTGAATAATATCAGCTCCTGAAAGTTAAATTGATATACACAAACCAGTAATTCTTGCAAGTTCTTTGTGAAACAACAAGTGTCACAGAAGGCTTTGGTGAGAGCTGCAACACTCTGTTGATATCACAGACTGTTACATCAAGAAAGAAGGCTCGCTTGAAAAGTTGTACTATTCATGTGGTTTTAGGTTTGGATGAACAGGATTTAAAAGTCCAAAATAAACTGTTGAAATAAGTGACTCAATATTTCATACTACAGAGCTGGAACTTTTGGGGAGAATTACTTGTGGATATATACAATCAGCATTTTGTCTCAAAAGACAAATTTTTTGTGTAATGTAAGCAGGGGCGGGCTGGACCAGGGGGCAGGGGGGCAGCTCAGTCTTGCGGCTCTTCGGGCCGGCCGCCTCCCGCCATGGATGTAATAATTTTTTTTTAGGTTACCGATGGAACAGAACAGAAGTGATGATGTTGCGATGTGCAGGCACGGGCTGGGATGTATCAGCCCGGGCAGCGCACAGGCGGCCGCATCATCATCATCATCATCATCATCACCATTTATTTATATATATATATACGTGACATGCAATGCGGCCGCGTCATTATGACGTGGCCGCATCGCGTGTCACGTGATTCGGTCACCAGTGCGCCCCCCGGGCTGATACATCCCAGCCCGCGCCTAATGTAAGAGATGTTTAACTGGGGAGTGCACCTCCCAGTGAAGAATATATGGATTTTGACTCCTAAACAGGAAAACATTATTTCTTTAACAAGGTGGAATTATAATATGTTTTTATATGGTTTTTATGTGGCTATATATTTTTTATGATTCATTTTGGTGATTTTATATTAGAATAATAAAATATGTGTTTTTACTTATAAGCTAGTTGGTGATCAATAATATAATATAGAAAAAAAGCGCCTCTTTTTCTTTTTGTTTTGGTTTCCTTGGCATTGGTTTAGTACACACTAATCCTAAAAAGGGCTGCGTTTTTTTTCTTTTTGTAAATTGGTATTGAATGTTATATTAAAGATATTATTTATTTTATTTTTTTAAAAGAAGTTTAGAGCTTTTTGATTGATTCAATATATGAATATTAAGTGAGCGTTAGATTTATTTATAAGTTACTCACCTATTTGAGTGCCCAGATAATTCCCTCCGATCCAAGACTTTTTGTCTGTTTTTCTAGTATTTACATGTTAGTTTAGTTTGTTTTTTTTATTAAAATAATTTGGTTTAAACGAGGTGTGCATTTTATTTAAATTTTGTTTTGTAGTACTACATGGCTCAGCCGGCCCTGGGTGTCAGGGCATGCTGGCACTTGTGGTTCTCCAAATGCCAGCATACCCGGGCTGGCCGGGACTTGTAATTCCACAAACTAAAATATTGTTTTAAACATTTTTTTTTCAACATTTTCATTACCCCACAGCCACCACCCAGAGGTGTGGGAAGAGTCCTAATACTTTCCTCACATGGCTGGGTATCACTAGATTGGGGGGTGCAATTTTTTTTGCAGACTCACTCCCTAGGACATCCAGCCCCATGCTGACCAGCCTGTGTCTGTGTGCAGTTCTGGCAGTGAGACCCCACACTGCAGATTCCCCTACTATAGTGGCACCAGCCTTGGCTGGCTTATCTAATGGTGGTTATTGTAAAATCGGGGTGAACTCAAGGGGCTAGATTTACTAAGCTGCGGGTTTGAAAAAGTGGGGATGTTGCCTATAGCAACCAATCAGGTTCTAGCTGTCATTTTGTAGAAGGTACTAAATAAATGAAAGCTAGAATCTGATTGGCTGCTATATGCAACATCCCCACTTTTTCAAACCCGCAGCTTAGTAAATCTAGCCCAAGGTGTTTTCTGCCACGATTTTGCGATTACCAGCAGTAGACAAGGGTTAATATCTTGAGGAGGGAGGGACCTCATTCATTTACCTGCAGCATCCTGTGTAGTAGGGAGCAGCAGCCCTGCACCTAAATTCAACGGGGTACGTATCTTGAGATCTGTGCCTTGATGAATTCAGGAGTGTGTAAAGCCTAAATATGTGCATATCCAACTGAACGCGGGTTGCGCTCAAAATGCTTGCCTTGATGAATCAAGCCCTTAGTCTCTTGTTCTATGATGGCGGAAATAATGCGGGAATCTCTTTAACTAAATCTCTGTTATGGAAGCTTCAGTAAGATTGGTATGCTTCTTGGTTCTGGAGAGGGATTGTGGGACTTGACACTCGCCAGGTCTCTACCACTGCTGTAGGAAATCCGTTGAAACAAAAAGAGTGACGGGTATGACAAGCGAGATGTCCTACAAAATGATCAGGAGGGTATACTCGGCATTGTTAGATCCTATTACTCTTTAACTCCTTTGCTAGAAGGAACCTGACAGACAGAAGATAGAACAGTTTCTGGATTTTTTTTTAGAGAATGCCTGGATGAGGGTTTACTCCCTCCTTCCCTCCATAAGAACCTCTGCTCTTATATTGCTATCCAAAGGTAAGGACCCATCCAGGATTGAGAATAGAAGATTCTGGGTAAGGTACTGTTTAACAGGTTGGTGGAATATTCTTGCTAATTTCCCCCTCTCAGCACTGCACTGTAAATTGGCATGACACCTTTAGTACTGTCCTTGATATCCAGGAAGCCTTGGAACACTGCAGGACTGAGAAATAGGGAAAGTATTTACTGGCATTACCTCAGTCAAAAGCTATTGATAGCATAAATTATGAGTAATTCCCACTTATAAATTATTGGGTAGGCTCATCCCTTCAAAAAGGGATGACCCCTGAGCCACCTCCTATATGTTTTTGCTATTGATCCCTTAATCCGAGGAGCGGAAGGTGGTACAGTGGAGAAGCCATTGAAAATGGTAGCCTACGTGGATGATGTTAAGATTGTCCTGTCTAATATGGCAGTGCCTGCCTGGTTCTGTATGTACTCTGAAGCCTCAGGCTCCAGCATAACCAGGAAAAGAGTGAAGTTCTGTGGCTTGGGATGGATCATCAGCAATCTGACTTTACGCATAGCCTCCCCAAAGCTAGTAATATTAAAGTATTAGGAGTCAGATTTGGCCCAGGAGAAATTGAGAGCTAAGACTGGGAGAAGCTTCTGAGAAAGTACAGTGTTGGAAGAGGTGGACATTGTCTCTGAGGGAAAGGTTTGACCTATTCAGACTTTTCCTGGTCACAATCTTTTTGTATGTCAGTTATATCTGGTTTTTGCCTGAATCTCTGTGGGCCAGGAATGAAGCATTATTCTTCCAGATGCTCTGGGGTAATAGCCTTAACCTGATAAAACATGACCTATGAATTGAGTAAAGAGAGAGGGCTGGGGATATTAAATCTGGTACATTTTTTTATTTATTTTTTTGACAACCTTTCTGAAATTTAGGTGGTCTCAGTTTGGAGACTCCTGCTCAGGGGGTCGAAAATTTCAGGATATGAATGTCGCCCTTTCTTTATGAGTGAATAAAGGATGGAAGCGTATAGTTTTTAAGTTCAGCATGGATACCTCCCAGCCTATGTGACGCTGTGCTTGAAGGTGACTCGGTGTGGGGGAATCAGTATAGAGATCTCGTCTAGAAGGGTGTTGGAGAAGAGAATCTTAAGGTCTTACTTTGATGAGCTGGTGTCACTAAGGGACTGCCCAGATGATGGCTATAGGGTTAGATTGTCCTTGATAAATTCCCAGAGGCTTCCCTGAAATACCAAGTTATCACCTGGCTTGCTTTCCACAGAAGGCTGTTAAGAAACATGGTGATCACTCTAGCACACCAGATCAGTTGCCTAGCAACAGTGGCTGGCGTCCTTTCCCTTTCAGACAGCAGCGGATTGCATTTTGATGTGCAATGTGATCACCACCGAATATCCAATTGATACTTGTGCCCTGGAACCTTGATCACTGCTATCTGTCAGATTGTGTAACCGACATTGCATCCTGACAACCGCTTACAGTATGTGCCCTTATATATTTGTTACAGTAGTCTTCGCCGCATGTCCAGTCAGCTGCTAGCATTCTCCTTATTAAGCGGCAGTAGTTATACTAAGATCCGTATATTTGCAGGATGGCCACTGTTGCACTCTAGACTGTTGCCTAAAAATCACATTAGCATCTTCATTGATTCTGCTGGTTGCTAGGTAAATTGGAACCAGCTTCTTTTCAGCTCAAAGCCTGGCAGCGTCAGCTGTGCAATTAGTATGACACTCATTCAGTTAATCACCCTGCAGTTTCTGATTGGTGCTGCTGCTTTATAAACCTCTTTCTATCTTCATACCAATGGTGTTGATAGTTCCTGCTCGACATAGTATGCCATGTATCCTGACCTGTTCTGTTCTCAGTGTTTGACCCAGATTGTTTAAAAGAACTGTTCTCCACTCCTGACCTAGGCCTGTCAGTTATTTTCTGTGACTGGATCACATATAAATAACTTATGGTATCAATTTATTTAAAGGAAATAGCGCAGGGCGCTTATTTATATAAAATGCCAATGCACTTATTTTTAATATTGTGTATATTTTGCCAAGGGAAATCTTTAATTTCTGAGACCAGGGTAGGAAATCTGTTTTTTCTGTTTAACCTTTCTAAAGCAAATGCCTTTTCTGATGTATATATCTGATACAATGAGTCTTTGTTTACAAAGCCCTTTGTGTATTGTGATGTGAGGAAATTGCTTGTTTTGAGGTTTGTACTTTTTCTTTGAGAATGTGTATTTGGCGACTGTCTGAAGTATTCATGCCAGTTAGACCTTTTGGCTTGCTAGTGGGTCTCCTGCCTCTGAAATAAGTTGCAGGATATCACAGCAAGGTTTTCAAGAATTTCATAGCTAAGTGTAAATATTATTGCATTTGCAATGCATGTAAATCCATGTTTGTGTAAACAGGTTATATCCTGATGCTAAAAATAGCCTGTTTCTAAAATGTATAAAAGGCACAAGCTTGTATTGGAAACTTGTTCTTCTGATTTCAACTGACCTGATCACTGGTACCTTTAACCAGTGAGAGCAAATAAACATCTTGCTTCAAAGACCTGCTTGAAAACATCTTCAATATTGCGGTATTCCTGTGACCTACAGATTAGACCCTAAATCTAATCCGTTCTCTATCTGTCTCTGAGGTTTGGACCCAAGCTTTTCCAGTACCACCGCTCTGTCTGCTACCCATGCAGCCCTGGTATGTGTGATAGTCCAGGGGGGATCCATCCACAGCTTCCCTGATCTATAGTAAGAGGTCAGGAGTACCAGCCCAGGTATACCAGTAACTGGGTACACTCGCAGTGTCGGTTACCCAGAAGAAACCCGGTACTGGATGCCAGTAAGGACTCCAGTGGTGGCAGCACGTGTAAGCCCCTCCTACTGCGGCAAGAGGAATAACGAAAGGGAATGGTGGCAAAGTAAGCCCAGCCGGTTCCCAGCAACAACAGGCAGGGTGGCATAGGCGGTCCATCCTGTCACATTTACATTAACCCCTGCTTGTCTGATTCTCATTTTGCATATCTATACCAGCTAGTTGCTCACTACCTCCTACCGTGTTCCGTCCACTCCACCGGGCAATTGTTAACAATTATTACTACCCAAGATTAAGTCCTGGGGGCAACTGAGTACTCTGGAACATATCAAGTTCCAAATGGATTTGTTTAGTTGAGATTGTAAATATTTGTTACAAGTTAAAAAATATACAAACTCCACACAGAAAGAGCAAGGGTCATAATAAAACCAATAACCCCTGTACTTTGAAGCAGCAATTCTAATCAATGCTAATCACTGTGCTGTAGGTTTACTGATGCAAAGTGTTCTTTCTAATTGTGGCTGGATCACTTATAAATTACTTATTGCAATATTTAAATTATTATTACAGTATGCCAATTTATATTGTTGCAAATGTACTGATTCCTGATACTGTGTATTAGAAATGTACTCATTTTATTATTATTATTATTATATTTTATTATATTTTGTTATATTTCTGTATAGGAAATGCATTAATTTCTGAGGTATTGATTTGTAACTTCTGAAAAAGGATTTCATGATTGGATTTGTCTAACTTTTCTAAAGAAAGTCACTCATGTTAATTAGACCCTTTCATCTGTTTAGCCTGTTTACACAGCTCTGCCTGTGTGGTTATTCATTGTGCATTTCAGATCCTGTCCGAATAATGCAACCAGCAAGATTTAGGATATAACAGATTAGTGTAAATTTTGTTAATTTTGCATTGCATTTAAATCCATGTTTTAGGAAGTATATTGCATCCTGATACTAAAAATAACTCAGACGTGGCGGAGCCATCCCAGATCAGGGGGCTGGCTTACCCCCTGCTGACATGTGTGTCAGAATGTGTATAAAAATAGCACTGGTTTGTACTGAAATGTATCATTCCATATGCCCCTTTCTAGATGTCACTAGTACCATCAACTAGTGGCTGTAACTGTCCTTTTTAGGACTTCCTGAACTAATAATCATCACTGCTTAAGGAACTTGCTTTGACGTCTAATTCTTAATCAAAAAACCTCGGGCCCCCAAGGGAGGCCCACACCTGGTTAATTTGTACCTGCCACACACCCTGCAATGAGCCGCTGGGTGGATGAACATAAGTAGAGGTCAAAGGTTATAAACAGTCATGGATAACAAGTGGGATACAAGGCAACTTAACACTTGATACACAGGCTAAGAATATTTACATCCTCTACCTCTAGTGGGTACATATTAGAGATGCTCACTGACCCCCGTGAAGTGGTTTTGGATCTGGATTAGCTTCGTGTTTTGGTTTTGGCAAAACAAGCCTTGTGTGTTTTGGTTTTGGATCTGTATCTTTTTAGACAAATTGCTAAAATCACATAATTTTGCTCTTTTTTTGATCCTACAATATTATTAGCCCCACTAACACTAATTTCAAGTCATTTGCAGTCAATTTTGACCACCTCACAGGTCACAATATTATTTTCATACACTTTTGCACAAATACTGCAGCGATCTGGCTGGATGGTAAGCGACAGAGCAATGACTCAAACACACGGCAGTTCCTACCACATCTAGGACACATTGGCACACAGCAGTGGCAGAAAAGAAAAGTGAGGCAAGATGGAATTGTCCTTGGATCATGAAACCAGTTATGGTTCATTTGATCGCTCCATCTGTTAATTGGATAAGTGAGGTAATTCTACAGCTAATACATGGTAAGGAGCAATGACTTCCCCCCCGGAATACGTGCTTTTATCAGACACATACCAATCCAGGTTGCCAGAGAATGCACTAAAAAGAGCCATTGTACTTCCCAGCAAAAAGCCAGTTCATCAGTGAGCTTCGAATCAGCTCCAATTCCCACAAAATTATAATCTAGTTAGGTACCTTTCATGTAAAGTGCAGATTACAAACATTTGATGAAACAGCAGCAAAGTGTAAGGTAATACATATATACATCTATTTAGACATCCATGCTTACATTACTTCTGCAAGCAACGTTGTTCTTTGTTAATAAAACTGTTGTCTTTATACCGTTCAAAAAAATTTAAAATAATCCTCCACCATTCTTTGTATGTTGATAGTTGATAGTAGGATCAGGTAGAGTGCTTGGTTTGTTAAAGAATATGCTTTAACAAACCAAGCACTTCAGCCACAAGTGCTTGGTTTGTTTGGGCCCCCACAAAACAAGGTAACAATGGCCTTAAGCCACCTAAGCTAACAGTGGTGTTAATGAACTCTACTGTGGCAAGATGTTGTTGTCATCATCCTCACCCTCACCAGTGTGTACATCATCCTCACACATTATTAATTCATCACCGCTGGAATCCACCGTTACAGAAGTCTCAGTATTTTGATGTAATTGGCGGGAATGGCCTTCCTCGTGGAACTTGAAGTTCATTTTTATGAACATCATCTTTTCCATATTTTGAGGAAGTCGCCTCCTATGCCGATCGCTGACAAGGTTCCCGGCTGTGCTAAAAACTCTTTCCGTGTACACACTGGAGGGTGGGCAGCATAGGCAGTGCAAAGCGAGTTGGTATATGGGTCTCCGAACTCCCTTTTATTCCTCCCAGTATGTAAAGGGACTGTCTGATGTGTCTATTTCTATGCTGTCGTGAAAATAATCCTCCACCATCCTTTGAATGTTGATAGTAGGATCAGGTAGAGTAACAGCAGAAGTTTCATGTTTTTTGGTCAATTCTTTTAGACCAGACCAGATCTCAAAATTTGGTGCAGAGTCATCTGCATCATCCCTGGGTGTCTTGGGAAAACGTTTTTTCCTAGCAGCAGTTGAGTGATAAACTGAAGGAGAAGATGCCGTCTTGTCACGTAACACTTGAGCTGTCATCTTACTCACCAGGAGCTCCTTGCATCTCTTCAGATCTGGATCAGTTGGAAACAAAGAGAAGACATTTTAAACCGAGGATCAAGCACAGTCACCAAAATGTAGTGATCCGATTTCAAGATTTTGATAACTCTTGGATCCTGGTGAACTGAATAAAGTACTTGATCTACAAGTCCGACATACTTAGCATAATTGCTTTGTTTAATCTCCTCCTTCAGTTTCTCAAGCTGCTTTTCCGAAAGTCTAATTAAGGGAATCACTTGACTCTAGCTCCCAGTGTCTGAACTCACTTCACATGGCCACAGACAGCATCTCCTGCACGTCCCTGTCATTTTTTAAAAAGCTCTGCACCACCAAGTTTATTGTGTGAGCAATACAGGGAATGTGATGGAATTCACCCTGCTGTAATGCTCGAAGCGGGATAAGCCATGTTGCAATGACATCCCTTAGTTTTTGTAACAGATTGTCAGCTGTATGCCTCTTAGTGAAGCCGGTGATACACAGAGTAGCCTGCCTCTGACAAATGTGACGTACTTGGGTACATGCAGCTGCTGTTCCTGCTGGTGAAGGTGAATCACCAACCCAGTGGCTGTCACCGTCATATAATCTTTAGTTTGCCCAGTTCCGCTTGTCCACATATCTAAAGTAGCTGTCTAAAACCAGCTGCATTAATAGTGGATATTGGACGCAGATCTAATACTAGCATAGTCGTCATGGCGTCTGTGATCCACTTTGCAACTGGGTGACCGCTTTCATACTTGCTTCCTCTTGCAAACTATTGTTTAACAGTAAATTGTTGTAAACTACTAGTAGTCTTCTTCTTGGTCTGCTTCTGGGATGAAGATTCACCCCCAGCAGCAGCAGCAGGACTAATGCTCAAGAATTCTTCGGAGGAATCCTGGACAGGGGAGAAGTCATCTAGCCTTAGCAACTTGGATGCAGGACTAACTCCAATCGCTACTGAGGATATTGACGAGGGCGGTGATGTGGGTGTAGATTGCAGGCGTCGGGATGTAGGTGAGAAGGGTCCTAGCTGATTATGGACTGCTTGTTATTTTTTTAGCATAACTTTCTGATTTTCCCAACACCTTGCCATGAACTCGTGTCAAATGGCGTAATATGGATAAGGTTCCTAGAAGGTTAAGGTCCCTCCCTCAACTGACTGTGGCTTTACATACACTACAAACGGCTAGACAACTGTTGGCAGGATTTGGGTAAAAATAATTCCACACATAAGAAGTGGATTTTGTTGTCTTATGTCCAGGCATGACAATGGCCTTCTTCTTATCATGTGCCAGAACTGCTTCCACCAGTGCAGGACTTACACAAACATCATCCTCATCAACATCCTCACTAGCGCCCTCGTCGGCTACACAAATATCCCCCTCATCCTGTTGCAATTCCAAAGTGGCATCCTCAATTGGTGTATCACCGACTACACTCGGGCTGTTCAGGCACACATCTGCAGAAATGCTGAAAGGGGCCTTCTTTATGGGTACACTGTCAGAATGGTCACGATTACACATAGCACTCGTGGGTGGACTCTCCTCAGGGATTGGTGTCATTTCTGAATATGAACATACATTTTCCTCTAATGCCTTACTGTTTTCCTCCAGCTCGACTTTTACATGTAAAAGTATTTGGGCACCACTTTTGGAGTCCGTATGACAAGGTCTTGCTTGGTCACGGCTGACCTTACAAGAAGATGGTTAAGTAACAGTTTCAGATCTCGCACTCATGGAGAAAGGCGAAGGCCTCATTCTTTCTTTGCCACTGCGTGTGTAGAATGGCATGTTGGCAATTTCAGTTTTTTCTGCAGATAACTTTGCCTGGATTACAGCTCTTTTTTTCTTGACCAAGGTAAAAGGTGTTTTTGTACTTTTTTGTTTGCCTGACTTAATACACTATGTACTTTTACATAGGCTTTACCAGATGACGTACAGGGATAACTATCATCATGAATGGTAGCAGCAGCTGCTTGGTGCTCCTTCTCTTCTGTGTACTGCTGTGAATCCATTTTGATAACACTGTACACTTTTTGGTGCAAATTCAGAAGAAAAACAAGAAGGACTAGTATTTGTATTTCAGCAATAACAATTATCAATGGAGCTCTCCTCTTTGTGTGTTACTATATATCACAGTACAATCTAACTGCAGATTTAGAAGACCAAGCCTACCAGCCCTATTATTTCTATTTCAGCAATGACAATTCGCAATGGAGCAACGCAGCTCTTCTTTTTGTGTTACCAATTGTTAGGTTTCAAGGTTACCTTAGTCAGTATTTACGCCGGCCTTCCTAGGGCGCGGAGTCTAACGGCCCTCCCGGTCTTCTCCAAGAACCGCCGCAAGGCAGGGTGGGTTTTGCTACCGGAGAACCGCAGGTCGCGGCCCCCAGGTTAGCCTACTGACGTAAGGAGAGAGTTCTATGAGATGGACATGTAGCGGCACGGTCAGATCCACAGAAGAATAGATAACTGAAGTCACTAACCGTATATTCAGAAGGTAGTAGTCTGGAGTAGAGACTGGTGGAATGCAGGAGTCAATCCATGGTACAGCCCCAGGAGCAGAAGCGTAGTCCAGAATAGCCGTTTCGGTACAGAGATCCGTCCGTTAATGCAGTACCAGGGATAAGGCAGAAGAATGGTCTGGAGAATAGCTGGTTCGGTACACAGAGATCCGTCCGTTAATGCAGTGCCAGGGATAAGGCAGAAGAATAGTCTGGAGGATAGCTGGTTCGGTACACAGAGATCTGTCCGTTATGCAGTACCAGGGATTAGGCAGTAGAATGGTCTGGAGGATAGCTGGTTCGGTACACAGAGATCTGTCCGTTATGCAGTACCAGGGGTTAGGCAGTAGAATGGTCTGAAGGAGAGCTGGTTCGATACACAGAGATCAACAGTCACAAAGGAGAACACCAGGGAAGTCAAAGCACAGGAAGTGCAGCCAGATACAGGTAACACGTTGCTCTGACACCTACAGTGTGTCAGAGCAGTCCTGAAGTAGGAGTTTGAATTCCCCGCCCAGATCAGCTGACCTGCCGCCGGGACCTACCCGGAAGTGCGGCAGTACAGAACGAAGGAGCGGCGCTGACACAGGTAAGCGCCGTGACAGTACCCCCCCCCCCCCATTAGGGATGGCCACCGGACAGCCTATAAGGTTTCTGAGGGAATTTGGCATGGAATTTTCTTAACAGTACTGGAGCATGTAGATCACGTGCCGGAATCCATGAACGCTCCTCTGGTCCGTAGCCTTTCCAATCAACCTAGAATTGTAGAGAACCTCTGGAAATGCGAGAATTTAGAATTTCCTTGACCTCGAATTCATGATCTTGCGTAGAGACAGCGGCAGGAGGTCTCTTGGAAGAGGAAAATTTATTAATGACCAGTGGCTTGAGGAGGGAAATGTGAAACACGTTGGGAATCCTTAAAGTAGGAGGCAACTTTAATCTGAAAGCTACTGGATTAATAACTTCCAAGATCTTGAAGGCTCCAATGAAACGGGGAGCGAATTTCCTAGAAGGAACCAACAGGCGAAGGTTCCGCGTAGATAGCCATACCTTATCGCCAGGAGAAAGTAATGGGGAAGGTCTTCTTTTCTTATCAAACGCCTTTTTGCTGGTGGCAGTGGCGTGAAGTAGGTTACGTTTGATTATACCCCACCTGGATGAGAAGTCTGACCACATGGAATCTACAGCAGGAATTCCGGATGTAGGCAAATCATTAAAAGGAGGAACTCTAGGATGAAAGCCTTGGAGAGCAAAAAAAGGGGAAACCAATGTAGAGTCATGAGAATTATTATTGTGAGCAAATTCTGCCCAAGGTAACAAATCAACCCAGTCGTCATGTTTAGCTGAAATGAAGCATCTGAGGAATTTTTCGAGCTCTTGATTAGTCCTCTCCGTTAGACCATTGCTTTGGGGGTGGTATGCAGAGGAAAAATTCAGTTTGATTCCACAAACACGAGAAAAGGCTCTCCAAAATCTTGCAACAAACTGTGTTCCACGGTCTGAAACGATGACCTCTGGGCAACCATGGAGACGGAATATTTCCTTTATAAAAAGTTGTGCCAGCACCGGAGCAGATGGAAGGCCTTTTAGAGGTACGAAATGAGCAGCCCGTGAGAAACGGTCTGTGACTACCCAAACCACGGAAAAGCCTCTTGAAGAGGGTAAATCAGTGATAAAGTCCATGGAGAGATGACTCCATGGACGATCCGGAATGGGTAAAGGCTGTAACAATCCATAGGAGGCTTGCCGAGGTACTTTGTTCTGAGCGCAGATGGAACAAGCCGTAACGAACTCCCGAACATCAGAGTGAATCGATGGCCACCAGTAATTACGGGAGACAAAATCCAGAGTCTTCTTGATCCCAGCATGACCAGAGAACCGAGAGGCGTGAGCCCACTTGAGGAGTCTTGATCGAAGATGAGAAGAAACAAAGGTCTTCCCGGGAGGAATCACTAGATGAGCAGGGGTGGTGGCCAGTATACATTTGGAACCCAGGATGGGTCTAGGAGTATCCTCTATAGTATCAGTGGCATCAAAGGATCGGGAAAGAGCATCCGCTTTCTTGTTCTTAGATCTTGGTCTAAAGGTGATGATCATATCAAACCGGGAGAAAAACAGGGACCATCTGGCTTGCCGAGGGTTTAAACAAGAAGCTGTTTGTAAATATAGAAGGTTCTTGTGATCTGTAAAAATCATGATAGGAAACCTAGCTCCTTCCAAATGATGTCTCCATGCTTCTAAGGCTAATTTGATGGCCAGGAGTTCCCTATCTCCGATGCCATAATTCTTCTCGGCAACAGAAAGTTTACGGGAAAAGAAACCACAAGGAGATAATCTTCCACCAGAGTCCTTCTGTGACAAGATAGCCCCCACTCCCACAGAGGAGGCATCGACCTCCAGAAAGAAAGGAAAGGTAGGATCTGGTTGATGGAGGATAGGAGCTGTCGTGAATGCTTTCTTTAGGGAAGAGAAGGCCTTTTCTGCCTCAGGAGGCCAAAGTTTAGTATTGATAGCTTTCTTAGTTAGTGCAGTAATGGGTGCGATCACTGAAGAAAAGCCTTTAATAAAATGCCGATAGTAATTGGCAAAGCCTATGAAACGTTGGATTGCTTTCAGGCCTATCGGCTGAGGCCATTCAGAAACTGCTTTTACTTTCTCGGAATCCATGCATAGCCCAGATCCAGAGATCACGTGTCCAAGAAAGGGAATATGACTTTTTTCAAAGATGCATTTATCCAAATTACAAAACAGTTGATGTACCCGAAGGCGTTCAAGCACCAAGGAAACATGATGGCGATGCAACACGATGTCCGGAGAGAATATCAGGATATCATCCAGGTAAATCACCACGAACTGGTAGAGAAAATCTTGAAAAATTTCGTTGATGAAGTTTTGAAACACTGCGGGGGCATTACATAACCCGAAGGGCATAACTAAATATTCAAAGTGTCCATCATGGGTATTGAACGCAGTCTTCCATTCATCCCCTTGTTTAATACGGATCAAATTGTAGGCACCCTTCAAGTCTAATTTGGAAAAAATAACTGCGCCTTTTATTCTATCAAATAGCTCTGAAATCAATGGTAACGGGTACTTGTTCTTCACAGTAATGGCATTCAGCCCACGATAATCTATACATGGACGTAGACCCCCGTCTTTCTTTTTAACGAAGAAAAAGCCGGCCCCTGCAGGGGAGGATGATTTCCGAATAAAGCCTCTTTCTAGGTTTTCTTCTATGTATTTAGACATGGAGTTGGACTCTGGTAGTGATAGCGAAAAAACGCGTCCTCTGGGTGGTATTTTGTCGGGTAAAAGCTCAATAGAACAATCCCACGTTCTATGGGGAGGTAATTTGGAGGCCTCCTTTTCGCAAAACACATCCGAGAATGAACGGTATTGGAGAGGAATACCAGTGGACTTAAATGATGATGCAGCTTCATTCTTGGTGAACTTATTGATTCTGGGAAGGCAACGAGAATGACAGGCCGGACCCCAGGCAAGAACTTCTGGCTTATGCCAATCTAATGTAGGGGAATGAAGTTGGAGCCACGGAAGACCAAGAATGAGGGGATTAATAGCCTCTGGAATGACCAACAAGGAAATAGATTCAGTATGCAGGGCTCCTATACGAAGAGAGAGCTTGATGGTACGTTTCTTGAGTGATCCTCCACTAATGCATTTTCCATCAATGGCTGTGATGGCAATCGGGGGATCCAGGGGAAGGGTAGGTAAGGACAACTTCTCCACTATGTCAGCTCTTATGAAATTCCCTGCTGCTCCGGAGTCAATGAGTGCTGGAAGAGAAAGCTGTTTGTCAAAGGATTGTAACAGAACCTGAATAGAAAAACTAGAATCAACAGGAGAGGAAATACGTACACCTAACTTGGCCTCTCCATCGTTAGTTAGGTTCGGTCGTTTCCCGGACGCTTAAGACAATTGTTTAGCAAATGACCAGGTTCTCCGCAGTAGAGACATAAACGATTTCTGAACCGTCTTTCCCTCTCTTCTTGAGAAAGGCGAGCTCCTCCCAACTGCATGGGCTCTTCCTCAGACATCACCGGACTCTGAAAACGTGGGACCAGACGAAAAGGAGAACGACGAGAACTCTCTTTCTCCTGAGAGCGCTCACGGAATCTAATGTCAATCTGGTTACATAGAGAGACCAAAGCATCCAGAGAAGTTGGAAGTTAATGCGGTCGGTCAAACCCTGCCAGAAGGTTGCTACCAGGGCCTCATTATTCCAACGTAACTCAGCCGCCATAGTGCGAAATTGAAGAGCATACTGGCCTATGGTCATAGAGCCTTGACGCAGACGAAGGATGCCAGAGGCAGCGCTGGAAACTCTTCCTGGTTCATCAAAGACATGTCTGAAAGCCTCCAGGAAGGTGGAACAGTTATGTAGCGAAGGATCATTGTGTTCCCATAGGGGAGATGCCCAGGCAAGAGCTTGACCGGTAAGTAACGAGATAATATACGCTACTTTAGCTTTTTCAGTAGGGAAGTTCCCTGGCTGGAGTTCGAACTGGATATCACACTGATTTAAAAATCCACGGCAGGCCTTGGGGTCCCCATCGAATTTTGGAGGATTAGGGATGCGAAGTTGGGAATTCACCGGGAGAGGAGCGGCACCACCCCCCTGGGCAGGAGCAGGTTGAAGGGGAATCGGTGGTGGATCAGGTACTGCTGCCTGGACTGCCTGAGCTGACACCACCCCCTGCAGTGTGTCCAGGCGAGCAGACATGCTCTGAAGAAACTGAAGTAACTGTGCCTGGTTCTTGTCCTGTTCCTCTACCCGGGTAGCTAAGTGTTCCAATAACTCCCTGGTTGAGGGGTTCCCGGATCCGTCCATCAGATAGATATATGTGGTCAGAGCAAACTGTTAGGTTTCAAGGTTACCTTAGTCAGTATTTACGCCGGCCTTCCTAGGGCGCGGAGTCTAACGGCCCTCCCGGTCTTCTCCAAGAACCGCCGCAAGGCAGGGTGGGTTTTGCTGCCGGAGAACCGCAGGTCGCGGCCCCCAGGTTAGCCTACTGACGTAAGGAGAGAGTTCTATGAGATGGACATGTAGCGGCACGGTCAGATCCACAGAAGAATAGATAACTGAAGTCACTAACCGTATATTCAGAAGGTAGTAGTCTGGAGTAGAGACTGGTGGAATGCAGGAGTCAATCCACGGTACAGCCCCAGGAGCAGAAGCGTAGTCCAGAATAGCCGGTTCGGTACACAGAGATCCGTCCGTTAATGCAGTACCAGGGATAAGGCAGAAGAATGGTCTGGAGAATAGCTGGTTCGGTACACAGAGATCCGTCCGTTAATGCAGTGCCAGGGATAAGGCAGAAGAATAGTCTGGAGGATAGCTGGTTCGGTACACAGAGATCTGTCCGTTATGCAGTACCAGGGGTTAGGCAGTAGAATGGTCTGAAGGAGAGCTGGTTCGGTACACAGAGATCAACAGTCACAAAGGAGAACACCAGGGAAGTCAAAGCACAGGAAGTGCAGCCAGATACAGGTAACACGTTGCTCTGACACCTACAATGTGTCAGAGCAGTCCTGAAGTAGGAGTTTGAATTCCCCGCCCAGATCAGCTGACCTGCCGCCGGGACCTACCCGGAAGTGCGGCAGTACAGAACGAAGGAGCGGCGCTGACACAGGTAAGCGCCGTGACACCAATATAACACAGTAGAATTGGACTGCAGAATTACATCAACCCTGTAAGCACTATTATTTGTATTTTTCTGCCATGAGATTTAACACTGGAGCTCTCCTTTCTGTGTGTTACCTATATAACATAGTAGAATTGTAGTGCAGAATTACACCAACCCTGCCAGCACTAGTATTTTTATTTTTCTGCAATGAGATTAAACACTGGACCTATGGAGCTCTCCTGAATGTCACTGATTACTTTGTTTAACACTGCTACACCCTCCTCTTTCAATTCTCTAACTTTGCCTGCCCAACTGCTCTACACTCTATGCTACCCTTCTGTGTCCCTCTCTCAAATGGCGCTAGATCGACATGGAGGGTGGTATTTATAGATTCCAAAACTCGCGAGATCCAACGACGTCACAATGACGTTTTGCCTTGTTTTCAATTACGAAAAAGTGCAAAAGTACCAAGCTGACTTTGCTCGGTACTCGGATCCCCTAAGTTCGGGTGTATTTGGTTCCCGAGGAACCGAGCCTGAGCATCTCTAATATAAACAGGTATATAGAACCTATTGGCTCCAATAACCCCAAACCCACTTGCACTTGTACCTGCGGTCAGGAGCAGCAGCAACATCTTTTAGATGCTGCCTCCTCAATTTACTTGCGTTCACTGCAAGTGAATGCAAGAGGGGTCAATGGAGCACCCACCCCAAGTGCAAGTGCTGGTCAACTGTGTTTGACATACAGGGCCTGATTCAATAAGGAAAGTTAAGTAAAAAATTGAGTAAGTAGTCTTGTGGACAAAACCATGTTACAATGCAAGGGGTGCAAATTAGTTTTCTATTTTGCACATAAGTTAAACATTGCCTGTTTTTTTCATGTAGCACACAAATGTCAACTTTAAATTTCATTGTACAAATAAGCTATCAAGTATTTGTGTGCTACATGAAATATCATTAAGTTTAAAATGTAATGGCAATTTCCCTTAATGAGCAGACTTTGATAACAGCCACAAACAAGATGTAAATATATGTTGTCAAGCAAAATAGCTACATTGGAGTTTCTTGGAAAGTCGCTGATGTAATTATGATGTTACTAGGGAATCACATTTAAGGGGAACTAGATGGATGCATGGAAGGTCTATTTCACTCTAAAAAGATCTTTACAAAATTTAAACAGAGCAACATAGATGTCACTCTCTCCTCAATCCTATATCAAGCATAAGACTGGGGAAAATATACCATTGTTTTTGGACCCTAAATTAAACATTGAGTAGAATACAGTATATTTTGGAATTGTTATACCTGGAAAAAGTCCTTTAACTTGAAGTACATTTCTGCAATAGTACTACCTACATAAGGGCTCATTCAGCAAGCACTATATAAGAATTTTCTCATGTCACATTCTGTCTACAGTGCATTTAACAAAGAGGGATCATTGATTTATGTGCCTGCTGTTCACACTCATAGCAAGTCATTAAATTAGAGCAGAACATCAGAAAACCGAGCATACAATTTTGCCTAGTTTTGCTCCGACCCAGTTATTGAGTTAACAACATAAATGTGCAGGCACAGGGATTAATTTAACATGATGACAAATGATGTAAACTGCTAATTTCCCTATAGAATGCCACATTAAATATATGTATTTGGTACAGTGCCATAACTAAACATTCTGGTGCCTTGGGAGAGACAGGGCATTTGACAAGTGGGTGTGGCCAACCTAATGTTTGGGTGTGGCTAGCACTTTACTGAAAGAATTATTTTACATATATATATATATATATATATATATATATATATATATATACATACTGTAACAAAAGGAGGCATTTAGCTGCCAATATACAGAGAAAGCAGGGAAGTAGAGTAAAACATTTGTGCAGTAATGCACCTAGAGTGAAGACTTATGTATGAAAAGCAATAGTTTAAATTTGGTTAAACTTACATGATCTGAAATCCTTCCTCTCAGCAAACAGACAGGGTGTGTCTGGTTGTGCAAACAGAGCCAGTGATGGGTGTTTTCTTTTAAAGAGAAGGTGGGTGTGTCACTTGTCCATCAAGCTAAGGCTGGGGGAGGAACATCATGTATAAAAGCTTGTTTGTTTCATTTGTTCAGAGAGACCAACGCTGGAATAGCTGGCTGGTCCTGAGAGAGAGCTGGTCTATGTATAGCTAGCGTTTAGGGTCTCCATGATTTCTGTGCAAGTATACGGTGTCAAAATATTTACCATCCTGACAATAAAGCACCATAAAAAGGAAGAAGTTGTTTGCATGTGCTTCTGCAGTAGCTGGCTCTTGCCACAATACACATATACACACAGTGGTGGGACTCCAATAAATTAACAACCAGCTCTCTGCCCTAATGACCATTTAAAGTATGCTAAAAATATATAGTGATAGGTATTCTAATATTGTATGCACCCAATATTGAAATAAGAACATCAAAACTGTCTGTGTGTTAAGGAATTTACACTGTAAGCCCCAATGGGGCAGGGAGTGATGTAAATGAGTTCTCTGTACAGCAGTGCGGAAAAAAATCATAAGTTTAGTTATTTTATGTAGAGGGCAAAGTAAATATTTATTTTACATAAATTGTTCACATATACTTAATTTGAATTTTGATACTAAATTGTCTGTCTTATTCGTATAATGCATCAATGTAACTCAAATACTGCAGTATGTGTAGGCTTAAGTTACTTTAATATATTGTGAAAAAATTGTCATGTCTTATCCCTCAAACATTGCTGGCAGATGTAGTTGAAATCCTTTTAATATTATGAATTTACTTCATATAATCAAATTTGAGGGGAGAGAGACTGACTTACAAGAGTTTGGTGCTTCTGCCCTTAAGTTCCGCAGTGGAACGCATTTGGGGGCAAATTCAATTCTTTTTTTTCCACGCCGCGAAAAAACTATTACCGTTAGTACGGTAATAGATAGCTGGATTTCAGCTCGCGGCTCAGGGAGCTGTGAGCTGAAATCCAGCGAGTAAATTACCGTATTAACGGTTTTTCTACGCACGATTACCGTAATAACGGTAATCGTACACGGACCGTGAGATTTTCGCCGTTTCCGCCGAGAATTGAATATGCCCCTTGGAACGCAAACTTGCGTTCCAAATGCCGAAGGGGGCAGAAGCACCAAACTCTTATAAGTCAGTCTCTCTCTCTCTTCAGCCCTTAAGCGGAACTTAAGGGCTTAAGGTATGGAGGCAGGGAGCGGGCGGCTGCTGCGCCCCCTTGGCCTTGCGCCCTGGGCGACGGCACCGCCTGCACCACCCTCGTTACGGCCCTTATTTGGTACTTGTTAATTAAATGGGTACCGCTTAATTCACCCACCTTTAGTTTAAGGGAGAGAGATGGATATAATGAATATACATGGGGGGTGACATGCTGTCTGCGGGATCAGCATGAGTGGCAGAGGATTGCCTGCACGGGCAGGGATGCAGGGGCGGGCTGGGCCGACTCACCGCTGTTAGGGACGGCTGCCGGATTTAATTTCACCGGATTTTTACCGGCGGCCGCATCCCGTGTCATGGGATGCGGCCGCCTGTGCGCCGCCCCCCCCCACGTCTGAAATCTGCCAGCCCGCGCCTGCAGGGATCACAGCTGGTATCAGGTGGGAATGTGGTGATAACTGAATTAACATGGGGGCGGGGAGCACAATTTGAGTGCATAGTTATCAGGTATGTTTTAAATAATCATAATACCTTATATGCGCTGATATATATATATACATATATATATATATATATATATATATATATATTTATATATATATATATTACACACACATATACATTCATTAGTCTAATACAGTGAAAATAACAAGCAAGCTACTGTTAGCTTCACTTTTCGCTGTTCTTTCATAAATATGTTACAAAAACAAAAGCTGTTTTCGTGCTGTTCATAACAAAAGACGTCGTTCCATTTAATTACAAGTGTGCGTACTGGTCCGCCATTACTCTGACACGATTAAAGAGACACGGTGGAGAAACGATAATTTACACTTTTTTTTAAAGAAAAAACGCGTTCCCCTTTAACAGATCTACAGAAAAATATCTCAATTCGTGGCTGGTTTTCCTTACAGCCCATGGTACTGTCGAACCGGAAGTGTATTGCTTCCACATAATAGTACGCGGAGCAACACCTAGAGCTTAGTGACACTGTACTGCCGAGCCTATTTCATAGCGGAAGGATACAGACGCGCGGCGCGGGGAGGGTTTAAAGGAGGAAGGAAGCCATTTTAGAGCTTCGATTTAGAAAAACGCACGGAGAAGAAACAAAAAAAAAAACAACAAATAATTAACAGTGATAGTACGATATAAATATATATAAAAATCAACAACGAGACACGACCGGAAGAAAAGGACAAGGCGGTGTCGAGGAATCGGAAGTGTTCGGGGTGCGTTGTGTAAGGTCTATCAAGGGGATATTGGACATGGAGGAGCGGGTGGGGTGATAGAATTGGGCCTTGCTTGCAAGGATCCGAAGGCTTGAGTGAGGTAGGAGTAATTGTCCTAATCAAGAGGGTACAGTACATACGGTTGCGACACTCCTGCTAGGAATAGGGTGGTAGTTGGTTCTCAGTAGCCCGGCACCTATCCGTCACCCAGAGCTCAATTTATTGTTCCTTTAGTAAGGTTTGAGTGTTCGACATGAAGTGCTACTTTATTTTATATAAACTGTATAACCGTTTACATATGCATATGTCAATCTATGGAATCGGCCATTCAGGATGTTTGTGTAGCCAGGTTATAAAGAATACTGGGCCCGTATAACGTAATAGACAGCAGTTTTTGGTCACCTGGTGTAAGATTTATATAGATAGCAATTGGCATATAGGAAAAATGTAACTAATTTTCTTCATCTGTGTTATGCATTCAAATGTTGCCATGTTGTCACTGTTGAGTAATACAGATGTACCAGTGTGTAAGCCTTTTTGTTTACATTCTGTAAACCGTTTTTCACAGTATCACTTTATTTTACACACACCTTGAAGAACATAAACATGCTTTCCATTTTTTCTAGCTATTGGTAGGTATACTCATGAACTGTGTTGTCCTGATAATATGATAGGCTACTACGTCATAAATGCAATATTTTTATTAGTTCTGTTTGCACGTTAGGCTTGGTCTGCCTGCAGTGAATTCAAATGGGTAGAAACCAGGAAAACAATGGGTAACAACACGTAAGTAAGTTTGGGGCGGAAAATAGACTTGCTAAAATAAAATCATGTATTTTACTTTCTCTGCTTACTGGATCCAGTGGATATCCTAATGCTTGCAATGGCCTGAGGAGGATATTGTATCCTGTTTTTGCAAGCTTTTTTGAGTTGTCGAAGCCCCTCCTGAGTAGCTTCTCAGCTTAGGGTTTTTGGTGATTATTTTAAAACATTTGCAAGTGACAAAAGATAATATTTGATATCTTCTGTCTTCCTGTGCAGTTTTCCTCTTATCAGCAGTTTCAGAATCAGAAGTTGCCCTGCAGTTTCCTCATAGGGCTTCTCCGAGTATGAAGTGCATAGGGAAAAATTCTCCCCCCATCATCATCATCATCAACATTTATTGATATAGCGCCAGCAAATTCCGTAGTGCTTTACAATTGGGAACAAAACAATACTGGGTAATGCCTCTGTAAGAGAACCCTGCTCTCAATTTACAATCTATGGCAGTGGATTACAAACTTTTTCAGTTCAAGGCACCCTTAGGGTCTCCAAAAAATTTTCAAGGCACCCCTAAGCCCAAATAATTACCAGGTAGTCCCCTGGCTTGCTTACCACTGGCCCTGGCCAAGGCACCCCTGTGAGATCTTCAAGGTACCCCAGGGAGCCACTGATCTATAGGATTCCTTTGCAAAATAACGTTTGCTAAATTTGTACATTGCTGAATTTGCTTTTAAAAGCTCCTGGACTACTGCACCAATATTGAAATTTTCAGATATGAATCATTGAGGTAAAATACACTTAGTGTTACCCTTATATTCTACGGTAGACCTATTAAAGCAGTAAAGTTTTAGCTACACACAGTTGCAGCTCCTTCCCTCATATTTTGGGCAGTGTCGTGATGAAATTTTGTATGAGTCAAAACTGATTTTACTGTTACATCACTGGTCCAGGTTGTTTGTATCATCCTAGCCATGCAGTGCAAATATGCCAAGCGGTTAGTCCAATATCTCTATGCCTGCTTGGAAAATGACTTGTTTCCTAACCTTGCAACAAGGAAGCATGCTGGGTATATTTAGTTAAGTATAAACGCTTGTTTTATGTATTTACATATTATTTTTATAATACATAGCCATTACTATATATTAATATCAAGTAATGGCTTTACTTTTTCAGTCAATTCGTCCCACTGGTTATTTTGAGTACAAGGCAATTATGGAGACAGATTATGCCTATAGGGTTATGCTTCCACCATGTTTGGGATTTATAGGATATTGTGGGGCTCAATAGGGAGGATAATAATATTGGAACCGCTGATAAAGTTGACAAATTGAAACTTGAATCATGAAACTCATCTGTTCAAAGACAAATAGCTCTTTACCTCTGATGAAACTGTCCACACATGACGGAGAAACGCGTCGTCTGACATCACTTCTGGGATCACATTTGGGGGTTGACTGTTGTCAGCTGCTGTGTGCGAGCAAGCTAACTGATACTCTCCGGATTGAATGACCATTTCAACGACCGTTACTGTCTGAGTCTTTGAATAGATCAGTCGTGATCTATTACTGAACTATTGGTTATTGCTGGATTTGAATTGATATCCTTATTGCACAAAGTTTGTTGAGTTAGTTGTTTCAACTGAGACGTCTATCTCTTTCTATATTATCCACTAAAAGTTACAACTCGGGTGCAAATGCACATAAAGTGGATTATCATTCGCTCTTCAATTTAGTGAAGAAAAACAATTTCCTAATCTATATACCAGCCTGTTGATAGAGAATATCCTGCATATAAAAGTGGAGACATTGGAGTGTTTGTATGGTTACAATTGAATTATTGGAGAATGCCATTATGTATCATATCTATTGCTGAGCCCTCAGATTAAATAGATTACAATAATTACTATCTATTCCGAACATAGCGTCTTGGCACCAATACAACATGTGTATGTGTGTGTGTATATATATATATATATATATATATATATATATATATATATATATATATATATATATATATATATATATATATATATATATATATATATATATATATATTTATTTTTTTTATTTTATTTATTTTTTTTCAATTCGGATTGCAATAGTTCAGGGGTCGGCAACCTTTTCCTATCATTGCACCAGCAAAAATGTCATTGAGCCCAGGTGTGCCAGTAGTGTGTGTGTGTATATAGAAATGTTCTGTATATGGTGGTAAGCCAGAATGCCAATTCTTCTACTGCTTTGATTGTAAAACTATAAAATTCCATCCACTTACATTTTTCATACCGCCATTACTAAATTTCCACTTCGACCACTGTGTATAAATATATATATTTATTTCTTCTTTTATCACGCTAATATCATGATAATATTAATAGTAATGGGACCAGCAAATAAACGTTCATGTTATGCCATACAATATTGCCCCAGTTCATATTATGTCACAGTAATACTCCCAATTAATTTCATGCCACACATAAATCACCCCAATCCTTATTATGCCACATAGTTGCCCCCCAATTCATATTATGCCATAGTTGCCCCCCAATACATAATATGCCACAGTTGCCCCCCATTTCATGATATGCCACACAGTTGCCCCCCATTTCATGATATGCCACACAGTTGCCCCCCATTTCATGATATGCCACACAGTTGCCCCCATTTCATGATATGCCACACAGTTGCCCCCAATTCATAATATGCCACACAGTTGCCCCCAATTCATAATATGCCACACAGTTGCCCCCCAATTCATAATATGCCACACAGTTGCCCCCCAATTCATAATATGCCACACAGTTGCCCCCCAATTCATAATATGCCACACAGTTGCCCCCCAATTCATAATATGCCACACAGTTGCCCCCCAATTCATAATATGCCACACAGTTGCCCCCCAATTCATAATATGCCACACAGTTGCCCCCCCAATTCATAATATGCCACACAGTTGCCCCAATTATTAATATGCCACACAGTTGCCTCCCCAATTAATATCATCATCATCAACATAAACATTTATTTATATAGCGCCAGCAAATTCCGTAGCGTTTTACAATTGGGAACAAACATTATAAGACAATACTGGGTAATACAGACAGAGAGGTAAGAGAACCCTGCTCGAAAGCTTACAGTCTATAGGACAATGGGAGTTAGAAACACAAGGGCATGTGCTACATCATATTGCACAATGGACCAACCAGACTGCAAAGGTAAAAGTACTGAGTGGGCTGTGTGTGTTGCAATGTTGGTCAGAAGGTTGTTGTCTTGCGTTAGCAGTGTAGAGGATGGCAATAGGGTAATCTAGGGAAATTAAGATGATGGTTGAGGAATCTCATAACCTTGTCTGAAGATGTGGGTTTTCAGTGAACGCTTGAAGGTTTGAAGACTAGAGGAAAGTCTTATTGTGCGTGGGAGGGAATTCCACAACGTGGGTGCAGCCCGGAAAAAATCCTGTAACCGAGAATGGGAGGATGTGATGAGAGTGGAGGAGAGACGTAGATCTTGTGCAGAACGGAGGTGTCGAGTAGGGAGATATTTCGAGACAAGTGAGGAAATGTATGTCGGTGCAATTTTGTTGATGGACTTGTATGTTAGTAGAAGAATTTTATATTGGATTCGTTGAAATACAGGCAGCCAATGTAGAGACTGACAGAATGGCTCAGCAGAGGAATAACGGTTTGTAAGGAAAATCAGTCTAGCCGCTGCGTGCAAAATAGATTGTTGGGGTTCAAGTCTGACTTTGGGAAGACAGTAAGGAGGGAATTGCAATAGTCGATGCGGGAGATGATGAGTGCATGAATTAATGTTTTTGCGGTGTCTTGTGTCAGATATGTGCGTATTCTGGAAATGTTCTTTAGGTGTATGTAACATGATTTAGATATAGAGTTGATGTGGGGAATAAACGACAGTTGTGAATCAAGGATTACACCTAGGCAACGAGCTTGCGGGGTGGGATTTATGGTCATGTTATCAATAGAAATGTCAGGCAGGAAGCTTCTGTTCTTGGGTGGGAATATTATTAATTCAGTTTTTGAAAGATTGAGTTTGAGTTGGCGAAGACATTCAAGATGAAATGGCAGAAAGACAGTCAGTAATGCGAGACAACACAGATGGTGAAAGATCAGGAGAGGATAGATTAATATGCCACACAGTTGCCCCCCCAATTCATAATATGCCACACAGTTGCCCCCCAATTCATAATATGCCACACAGTTGCCCCCCAATTCATAATATGCCACACAGTTGCCCCCCAATTCATAATATGCCACACAGTTGCCCCCCCAATTCATAATATGCCACAGTAATGCCACAAATTCTCTTTATACCTCACAAAGTGCCTCACAATATTTTTAAGATTCACAAAAATGCCCCCAATGACTGTTATACCTCACAATTGCCTCAAAAACACTTTTAAGCCACAAATATATAAATAAAAATTTATATAATTGTGTACTTGCCTCTTCCAGGCGTGATCCAGTCTGCAATGGTGCTTGGGAGGAACTGCACAGAGCTGAACTAAAAGGAATAAATGACAGCCAGAGAGAAGAGCTGAGCTCTTCTCCGGCTGTCATTTAAGACGGACGTAGGGGTCTGCGTGTCACCCTCTGCACACGTGCCGGGGATTGCCGACCCCTGCAATAGTTTGTGGTATACTTGTATATTTTAATACTTTATTTCATACAAGTGTGTATTTACAATTTGGTTGTTATATATGTATTGATGAATAAACCATTTGTCAACTTTCAGTGCTTCCCCAATATTTTCGAATTTTTTTTTTTGTTTTTATATGGACATTTTAGCAGATTGCCAGGAGGGATCTGCAGATAATGGTTGGTTGAAACTATATATAGGGTTAAGTCCCTAAGCGCCTGTATTGTGTGTCATTGTTCAATAGAGAGGACCCCATGAAGTGTATAAGATATGGGTGACTTATACTATTCTGCTGCATGTGAATGAGGTGTTAAACAGCCATCAAGTGGAGGAATTGACTTCGGATTGAAGTGGTGGACATCTGTTTTTGTATTTCTGAGGGTGTGGGGGGGGGGGGTAAGTTATTTCTTTCTCTGTATTACATTTAGTAATCTCAGACAATTTCCCTGAAATGTATGTCTAGTTCACCAGAGTGTAGGGATATCAAATGTTTTTATTTGGGTCCTTAAATTGCTTTAGACAGATACACGGATGTGCACTTTTTTGTAGAAAAAAAATAAAAATTCAGGGGTTTCCTGTGAAGATGTATCATGCAGCCTAAATCTGGACAAAAACTCCAGCCTAGTCATTGCAGCTAATTGTCTACTTCGGCTGGGTGATTGGATCCTTCCATCTTGGCTCTTTTATTTGTCTGTCTACAGTATGACACTGGCAATGTAACTGTCCTTTTACATTAAGGTGTTAAAAACTAGTCTTTCATAACAGCTGATCATAAAATACTTTTACTGTAATTGGACTGAGGCTTTTAACTTTGGTCTGATTAGTGCATATGTTATAATAAGAGTTACTATTTGCCATATTGGTGTTCTGTTCACATATCATTATTGAAGTACCATGCAGGGTAACTTTGGCAGACCTAGAGCATCTGTGTATATACCATTTGTAGAGTTTGAAATATAGTTAATTCATCTCTAAAATGTGCATCATTTCCTCGTGACTGTCCTTGATCTCAAAGACGCATATTTTAAAATGATTGAAAAAATTATGCTTGATCGTCCTATTTTTCTTCCTTGGTCATTCTCTTGTTAGTCTGTAATGTATGGAAAGGCTCTTTTCATTAGTAACCATGCTGCTGGTCTTGTATCGAGAACCATTAATAGGCTTGGGTTTTGAATCGCTTAATAGAAATATAACTGATTTTGGGACTTCCCTACTTGGACATTTACATGGTTATTTTAGAGTGGTATGGATTTCCACCCAGAAAACTGGTGGGGGTTGAAGGCCTCAAATGATCCTGCAGTTTGACAATACAATGAATAGGGATGCTGTTTCTTTCATACTGTAGCAATTCAGCTGCTGATGAGAATCACAGGATAGAGGTAATTTTGCAATGTCAGGCTTTGAAAGATTTTGTATTAAGGACTTTCTCTAAAAAATGTTAACTTGCTAATGAATGTTATCTTTGTACCCTCTTTAAAATGTATATACAATTTTGGCTAGTTTAAATGTATTAAACCCCCCCCCCCCCCCCCCCCCAGGTTGCCCATCGCTGCTATAGTGGATGATTTACCAATGTAAAGAGTTAAGTATGGGTTTTCATTAGATTAATGTCTTGTACTGTATGGAAGTGAGCTTGTTAGTGTGATGTTTTGTACTAGTTTGCAAACAATTTTGAGTAATGTACACTAATAATTTCAACTACCCTGTAGTAAAATTATTTTCCAAACTTAACGATATGCTGTTTGTTTTTGTAGCCATGAATTGTGGAGCTCTATCATCAGATGCTTCAGTGTAACCTATGTATTTGTAAACAAATTGCTGTAAAACTTGTCACATTACAATATGTAGTCTATACTGATATAATGCATGACCTGTCTGGGATCAGTATTTGTTCACTTTAGGTGTTTGCAGAGGGATGATCCATTTATTCCAATTGACTGAACAGTATGTCAACGTGCATTTAAGCAAATGATGCACACATGGCCAACTGTTTTTAGAAAATGTTCTATAGTGGCATTTAAAACTGGAGTTCACTTATAACTTAATGGGAATAGTGCTTAAATAAATGCCTATGCCCACTACTAACATTCTGGCATACAAAACAATGTTAGACTTGCTATATCAATTTAATAAAATCTGTTCATTGTCAACTATTACTTTGACACCATCAATGTGTGCCAAATGTCACTTCACTTTTGTTTGTACTCTGACATGACTGTTAGAGGTAATGTGAACAAAGCTGTTCTCACCCAAAATAGGTAGCATGACTGATTTAAAGCTTGTTATGGTCACCTTGCCCTTGCATATCTTATTTTGAGTCCTTAACATAATATTGACTTTAAATTTTGTATTAAAGGTGGAAACTTTACTGTAATATGGATCGATCTTCCCTATTTCTCCTTTTCAAACCTAGTCCATCCCTTACTTTACATTTTTAAAATTTTAAAGAGGTATGTGTGTATATGTATGTGCGTAAAATAAAGGTGTGTGTATATATACACTTTCTCATGCATGATTAATTTACACCTAATCTACATTGTCATGGATGGTGGGTTGTAAATATTTCACTATTTCTGTGACTTAACATTCTTAAATAAGACCTGTCATGTATACATTGCAAATACACTTATAAGAATTACCTCTCCCTAAATACTTTATTGTTAATGACTGCATTATATATCAAACTTTATGATTTGCCTGCTTCTTAAATGTGACTTTGAAACATGACTCTCCAGTATACTGGCATGATCACATGAGTGCATCAACAGTCTGTCATTATGGCACTGCTGGTTTGTGGGTATAAGCAGGTTGAGCCCAGCAAAGATGTGTCATTGAGCAGTGATTGGTGGATGATGGAAATAAGTAGTTGTAAATTTAAAAGTGGAAACGGGACAAATCCTTGGTAGTGATGCTCTCTTCGTTAAATAAAAGTTTGTCTGAAGGTGGACGTTCTTTTCTTAACATTACAAACAATTGTGTCCATATTACAGGGCAACCAGTTAGTCCTCATTCCAACACAAGCCACTTAATGTATTGACTGAGACTGGGTACACACTACAGAAAATTTCTCCTGATGCGATATCGTTAACTATTTTACAAACGTCTGAAAGTCCCCATCAGCATGCCGATTCATGCATACACACTGTAGATATTTAACACTATTTGCCATCCGATCTGATTCTCATCTGTCATAACCATTGTCTCAAAAGATCGTGACTCCATACACTATGTGCTTGCTTTAAAATTCTGTGAAGATGTTTCTAGCAAAAGTTAATAATGGCCTATAAGATGCTGTTAAATTAAGTTGTAATACATATTTGTTTTTATGTGCACTAACTTGTGGACTGCTGCAGCCTTTATTTCAGCTCCTTGTTCCATTTCAGTATGTAGGACTTGTCAAAACACCTTTGCAAACACCAGTGTAGATAGCCTTATTCAGAATTAGTTTTTTACATATATACTGATTTGCTGTATGTATATCTGTAATTTGTCTTGCACATCTTCTAATTATGTTATCTTCTTTTAGACTGCATTGAAAGAATTTAAGTGAAATCTACATCTGAGGGCTTTTTTTTATAAAGAAAGTTGATTTGGGGCATCAGAACAAGTGACTTCACAGTTCAAAGACTTTTAACAAGAACAAGCACTTGTTTGCGTTGCAATAACAAGGACTCATTTATTGAGCAAGACTTTATCTCTTCATTTTGAAGAGTCCTATAAACTGTTATTACAGTCTCTGTACTGACTTTCAAACCTTGTGAAGTTGAAAAAAACTTTCAAAGGGACACTTTAATAGAAAACAAAATGAGCACCACAAGAACAGAGAACCCTGTTTTAATGGGTCTGTCCAGTCAGAATGGGCAATTGAGGGGCCCAGTGAAACCCAATGCAGGGCCCGGAAGTGGGGGAACACAGACACAGCAAATAAACCAGCTGAAAAATGCCAGCACAATCAATAATGGAAGTCAGCAGCAAGCACAGAGTATGGGCAGTGGTATTAAGTGAGTATTTATGCCTCTTTGTTTTATACTTTGTATAAGTTAGCTGTTAAAACAAAACCAAAAGCTTTTTTCCTTAACTTGTTTGTTTTTCAGTCTCGACTTTCTCAGTGAACAGGAAATTAACATTTTCTTTTTTTTTTTTTTTTTTGTTGGAGCATTGGCAATAGCCAAACATATCTTTTATGGATGGGCTTACATTTTTAGTGTCAGGCATTTCTGCTTGATGCCTGGGAAAAGGTCACTGGCGAGTAAGTGTATTTCCAATTAATTGGAACATTTCATTGAAAACCAGTGTGATTATTTAACAGAATAGGAGGGGAATGTTAGGTGAATGTTCTTAATTTTGAAAGTAGGACCTGACCTGTCTGAACGTTTAGATTAGTACCGTATTACTATAATGGGCAAAAGACACTTTAGTGTAGACACTGAAATGTGTTCTATTCTCATTATGCAATTAGAAGTTTCCGAACTGCAAAAGCCTGAAACACACAAAATGGAAGTGCACAAACTGTTTCTATTAGCGAAACACCCTGTGAATAAAGCCTCAATAATTCACATTTGCATAACAGCTGCAAGGGAATGGCATGTGGAACTAGTTTGCTCAACTGTACAATATTATGAACGGTTTGTAATTGGCAGCTTGCCGACTGCTACTATTGTAAAATGGTGGAGTAGTGGCTTCAAGATTCTCAAGTGCCGTCTTGAAATGGCTGGCAGAAAATGGTCAGCGCTCTTGGTTCACCATCTGAATCCCCAGCCTTGGATCCTGCAATTTAGAGATGGTCTTGATAGTAAACACTCCTGCTTCCTCAAGAGAGAACTTTGTGGTCATGGCAGTCACATTGCAAGGATTTTCCCAAACAGAGAAATCTAAGGGCACTGTTGACGAGACTAGTCTCTTGCTTGCCAAAGCTTTGATTCATGGTAACTGATCTTCATAAAAATGGCTATTGGCGCTAATTTAGACAATCTTCCAGTGTTGGCAAAATGCAAGACCGCATTGCTATGCTTTCAAGAGATATCTTATTACATTTTAGGTAATGAGCTTTCATTGACTACATGTTACAAAATAGTATCTTGAAATGTTATTTTGCCTAGTTTGAATTTGTTTTAACATGAAGAAAACTTGCTTCCATGATTCTACTAAAAGAACATCTTTCTCCTGAGAAAAATATAAAATTCACTTGGTAAAGGTCAAAAAAACAATTACCCAAACCTAAAAATTCTTAGTCATGAAGTAGCTAAGCAATGTCAGAAATAGGAACAAAACTCTCTGGACAATAGATGCATTTAATGCTGGCATTACCTGTGGTTTCTCATCAATATTTTTGCTTATAGACCTGGTGATGACTGGAAGAAGACATTAAAACTCCCTCCAAAAGATCTTCGAATCAAGACTTCGGTAAGATGTGGCTTTCCTTTGTTTATAATATTTATATAGTAGGAATGTAGCTAATACATCTTTGCAATTTTCATCCACAAGTCATCCCACATCAAATCAACAAAGGGTTTCAAATTGACCCTTTTGTAATGAAATTTGATATAATGCTGTCGTGTGTAAAGAAAATCCCCAAATTCTTAGGTTACATACACTGGTTTTGCAGTTATATGCCTTTAAATTTTTTTTAAACAAGAAATTGGCTTTTAACGTTTTTTTAAAATGCATTTGTAGCTCGCTTGATTGATATAGAGAGTTGGGTAAGGTCTCATAAAAGCCCATAAAAAGGTTTTAAATATGACATATAACACAACAGTATTTATTCTTGTTTTTTTAGAACATATTTTATTACAAGGTTTTTCAAGTTTTAACAGCATAAAGGTTAGGACATAAATTGGTATAAAAAATTAAGAACTTTGTTTATAGTACAAAACAGCGTTGTAAATGGGGGGGGGGGGAGAAGAGGTTTGAGAAAAAAGAAGCAAAAAGAGCAGGAATAGGGGGGGAAGGGAGGAGTTAGTGGGGAACTTGGGGGAATAGGAAGGAAGTACGACCTGCAGTCCCTGTCCTTAGCATTAAATCGCATACTAAATATCTGATATTTGCGAAGTCCGTTATGTCAGTTTCTGCTTCAAGAGGTACTTGATCGTTCTACTCCGCAAGAAGTAAGCCAAGGTTGCCAGATATTTCAAAATTTATTGGGTTGGTCATGAAGTATGCTCAGAGTGGTAAGTCTGCCAAATTCTATTGATTTCAGGCAACATAATTGGTTCTAGTGGTTTACAGTTTGCTGCTACCACGCATGTGGCAGCATTAAGTATATGGCTCAAGTGCTGTTGCATGTTTGTCAATGTCTGGTGTTGGTCTGTGCAGGAGTGAATAGGAAGGACATGGAGGAATTTGAGCGAAGTGACTCTAAGGATTATATTATGTACGTTTTGCCAGAATCTGACAATCTTAGGCCATGACCACCAAATATGTAAAAATGAGCTCTCATGTCCACAGGATCTCTAGCAACAACTGGGAGAATCAGGGAATATGGCTTTTAGATGGGTGGGAACTAAATACCACCTATGTAGCAGCACACTCTGGTCCGCACACAGATAGAGCTCTTGGTAATTTGTGTCCTGATTTTGGCCCATTCGTCAGTCTCCAGCACTACTCCAAGGTCTTCCTCCCATTTTATCTCGTATCGATCTTTGACGGGTTGACGAAATGTCACCAAAAGATTATAGAATGCAGAGATTAAGCCAGTGGGGAGGCATTTGCTTTGACAAAAAGATTCTAAAGGCGTGAGTTGGTAAAAGGTTTTGAACACTGGGATTGAATGATATAGATGTCTTAATTGGAGATATTGATAGAAGCGCAGGGAAAGGCTGGATTACTCCACAGCGGGAACATAATTTTAGGATTTGCTATCAAATGTAATGCACAAGTACTATAGTCCCATATCTAGAGTGAGAAGCGGGTAGTGGATGGGAGCGAGGGGAGTGGCGGACTGTTTGATTGAAAGCCATAGGAGGGTGTAGGGTGAGAGTAGCTTCTATGTCGACCCATAATCTAGTGCCAGGTGGGGAGTGAAATAGGACTAGTTGCGTCAGATGTGTAGCAATGTAATATTTAGAGATATTGGGAAGGCCCGCCCTCGGGTTTGATTAAATGTACGGGGTTGTACTCAAGGTCGTTTGCCTGCCTAAACAAAACGAGCTATTTGTTTCTGAAGGATATTAAGTGCAAGCGACAGTACTCGAATAGGGAGCGTCTAAAACAGATTCAGAATTCGTGGCACTAGATTCATTTTCACCACTGCTATGCGGTCCAGCCAAAAGATGTATAACCTATCCGATTTCTCAAGGTCTCACTTAAGTTCAAAAGTTGGGGAAAATTAGCAGCAAACAATTGACTATATTGGCTTGTCAAGTAGATTCCCAGGTACTTGAGTTTGTCTGCTTGCCATCTAAAGTTTTAGTGACGCTTCAGAGTCCAGGAGGTGAGAAGGTAAGTTGAGTGGGAGGATTTCAGATTTGTCCATATTGACTTAAAAGTTAGATATTGCACCATATTCACGGAGTTCGCTCTGTACAGAAGGGAGGGAAGTGAGGGGATTGGCAATTGTTAGTAGGATATCGTCCGCATACATGGAGATCTTGTAGTCAGTCTTACCTGCCTGGATCCCTCCGATCGGGAGGTTACTGCGAACTCTATATGCCAGTGGTTCCATCGTAAGAGCAAATAACAAAGGGGAGAGCGGGCATCCTTGTCAAGTGCCGTTAGTAATTTGAAATGCAGGCGACACAGTGCCGTCGGCCCATACAGTAGCTGAGGGGTTGTAATATAAGGAAGCTAGCCCAGACACAAATTGACCTTTAAAACCCGTTGCTTCAAGGTTAGACCTCAAGAGCCACAAGACCCCGACGAAAGCCTTTTCTGCATCAAGGGACCCCACCAGAGCAGGGATCGGAGCCTGGTTACCTGCTTCAATTAGGTTAATTGCTCGTCTTGTATTATCTGCTCCCTGGCGAGTGGGGATGAAGCCCACCTAATCAGCATGGACCAGAGCAGGAATCGCTTGGGCTAGCCTGTTCGCAAGCAATTTAGCAAATGGCTTTAAATCTACATTCAGTAGAGATGGCTCAGTGACTAGGTTCTCGGCCCTCATTGAAGATAAGTCATATCTGCATTGGTAGTGTCGCTTTCGAAATTTTTACCATTTAATATTGCTCTAAAAAGGATAGGAGCATAGGCGCCAGATCAGGAGCAAATGTTTAATATAATGCTGTAAGGCCGTCTGGGCCCTGTGCTGCTGAGTTTCTGAGGGTTTTAAGTCTTTGACCTCTTTCAATGTAATCTCGGCATTAAGTATTGACAGTTGCACTTCTGTGAAGCGCGGAAGAGAACACATTCAGAGGTATTTGATTATGAAAAATGTCTGGGGGATCTGCAGGCGGGGGGAGGTTATATAATGAGTTTTAATAGGTACTGGATCGATTTGCTATAACCTGAGGATCGTATAGAAAGTGCTGTGCCTGATCTCTAATGGCCGCAATGCGATTGCGAGCACGTTTGTTCTGGAGCCTACGTGCCAGCAGTGTGTCAACCTTGTCTCCTTTTTCATAGTAATGCTGTTTAAGCCAAATGAAGTGTCTTTTGCAGCAAGTAATTTGTCTAGCTGTCCTCTCAGGGCTAGTAGTTTAAGATAGGTTTTGCGTTTGTGGTATCTTTGGTGTCTGATTGTAAGGGTTTGTATTTGAGATTCTAAGTTGGTTACTATCTGTAACTTTTTCTCATGTGAGGCAAGACTGATCAAACGGCCTCTAGTTGCCTTATGGGTTTCCCATCTAATATTGGGAGTTGTTTCATCTGGACTATTGTCTGTTTGAAAATCAAGTAGGGCTTGTCTTATTGTACTGAGGTTTTCCTTCAGAAACAGGTGGTCATTCAGTCTCCACCGGTATCGTGGCATGAACAGTGGTAAGATGTCAGGTTGCAAAGTCATAGCCGAGTGGTCCGACCAAGGAACTGGTGCAGTGGTAGCTGATTTTAGGTTCTGTGTCGTCTGAGCATCTACAAAGAGCATATCTAACCTAGCGTATGTTCCATGTGGCTTTGAGTAGTGCGTATAAGTTCTATTAAGGTATAGCACTATCCACGTGTCATTTAGATTAGAGTGGGTGAGTAGGGATTGCAATTTAGAGCCTTTAAGAATAGTACAACTGCTGCATGAAGGTTGTGAACTGTCTTTTTGTGTGTTTTAAACCATATCAAAATCGCCCTCTACTATTACTTTTCCTATCTTAGATTGTGAGAATCTGGCAAAAAAGTGAGTGAAGGTGTTTTGGGAGGTATTGGGAGCATATACCGTGGCTAAGGTAATAGGTACGTGCTAGAGGGAGCCCGTTAAAATAATGAATCGACCTTGGTGGTCTGCATAGGTTGTCTCAATTATCAGCGGGAGAGTATGGGGAACAATCACTGAGGGTATTGTTTACATTACAACTTTCGGGAGTGTCGTTTCAGCTACTGAATTAATATTGCATGCTTCTGTGGGGTATTGAGACCATTAACATTAATGGTCAGAATCGAAAGAGTCATGGTTGATACCAGTGATATTTCGACCAAGGTAGGTTGAGATAGCGTAATAGGTGAAGTAAGACACCAGGTTGAGGTGTGAAAATTAAAAAGGGGGAGGAAAGGGTTAGTGGCAGCTTAGGGGGATCAGTCCAAGGGGAAGAAGATAGCTTGACTGGCAAGACATGTCTTCCGAAAAATGAAATCAGTACATTCTGTGTACTTGGAGAATGCGGGTGGTGGTTGTGTTGCAAAGGGGGACATTTGGTAGAGGGGAATTCTAGGAATTATGAACCGGTAAGTATATGTAATTTGATTAATGAAATGGGAGAGAAACATTTGAGGGGGAACGGGATATTTTAAAGAAACAGTAAATCACATAAATACTTGAGTCACAACAATCAACATTAACTGTAAACTATAACATGGCCAAATCAGCATTCTCAGTAAAGGCACGCTCGGCTTAGGCGTTGCCAGGCCAATGCCTTACATATAATCTAAAAGACCATTTGCATCATAATCCGGGGAGCAGCTCAGAAATCATAATGAGTTATAATTGATAGACTGTCCCCCAGACCATGAGGCACTCTTCCCATTAAGGTCCCAGATGGGTTGACCAATCGGTAAGGCTTGTAATGCGTTCTTCAATCTCATAGTTGGATACACTTATACATATTTAACAGGGCACGAGGGCCTCTCCCAATATGGTTTAACTAAAAACATGAGTAACTCACCCCCCCCCCCCTTCCCCGAATTACCTCAAGCAATTTAAGAGCATTTGAGATTACTGGTAAATATGTATCAACATTATCAGTTAACTATAATGTTACCAAAACAGTGTTCTCAACTAAGGCATCCTCGGCCCAAGCATTGTCTGGCCCATGTCTATCTATTAATGTAAGAGTTCATCTGCACCATAATCCGGGGAGCAGCTCAGAAATTCCTAAGAACTACAGGTGATGGGTCCTTCCCCAGGTCACAAGGCTAAATTTTTCTATTAACTTATTGCCTATTGTAACCAGTTGGCTAGCCCATCTGGGACCTAAAAGTAAGATTCAGCAACACTTACATTATACTCTATAAACAAAGTTTACTTGTCTTCTGAAAAGTCCTCGGCCTCATAGCTGGATACACCCATCAATATTTGACAGGGCACGAGGGCCTCTCTCGACATGACTTAACTAAAATCACGAGTAGCTTATTCCAGTTGTCTCAAGCAATTTCAGGAAACTTGTAAGTAGTAGTCAATCTATGTGCAACCTTTAGTTTGAGTTCCTTCTGTTTGTGTCCACAAGGCCATAGGGGCAGTTGGTCTTGTAGCTTCTGTTGTGTTAATTGCTGGGATCGAGGAAGTCGCTATTCTTAGCGTTGGCAGAAGGGCTGCTCCTTGATTCAGTGTCTTGACTTTGTGGGACTGACCCTCGTGTCCTATCAAGGGGTGGAACGGAAAACCCCATTGATGATGAATTTTATGGTAATGCTGGAGTTTGGTAATTGGGGCAAGGTCCCGTCGCTTTTGCAGAGTAGTAGGGGCCAAGTCCTAATATACTTGGAGATCAGCTCCTTCAAAAGTAAGTCATGCGGCAGTTCGGGTAGCCATGGTGAATTGTTCCTTGTATTTATAGTAGTGGAATTGAACAATGATATCTCTGGTTGGTTCAGCGAGGGTTTCGGGCGTAGCGCTCTCTGTTTGGACCTCTACCGTCCATTTAGCCACTAGTTTGTGCGTTGACTTCCTGCTCTGTGGGCATTATCGGCTCTAAGCGTGAGTTGGATTGAGAGGGCCCACGGACGACCCCAATTGTACAGGATGAGGATGCAAGGTGCACTTTAAGTTCCTAAACAGATGCAGCTTCACTGTGAGAGCTTGTAAAGATTTGATAGCCACAATCTGTGGTGCAATATAGCGTGCACTAGGTGGCAGCAGCATGTGATAATGATTACTCGGATGCTGATAATAAGCTGCTGGAATAAGATCAAGTGGCTGCTGAAATGTGTCGAACTGTGCAGATATCTTCTCCCTTCAGTCACCACAGCGTGGATAGAGAAGTGGGCACCATTGGGCTGTCTTGGCAACTAAACAGCTGCTCCTCGCCGTCCACCGAGCCCCAGTGTAAATCCCAGCAGGCACCACTCCGAACTGAACAGTATATTTAAATAAAAATTAAAAATGTAAAATTTTAAAAATTTCATTTTTCTCAATCTGTTTTTAAATTCTTGAAAAACATCTCAAATTGTTCATACTGTTAAATCCCCAACATTTTATTTTCAGATCATGAGATCTGCTACAGGAGCTTTCACTTAGGACTGTTAGTTCTCATTTTATTATTATTTTAACATCTAGGCCTGTTCATTATTTTTAATGTATCTCTCTTTAAACAATCCATTTGATGTATGTTATGTACAATGACAGTTTTATACTAAAATATTTAAAACATTTATGATTATTTCATGTCTTTCACATATTGTAAGAAAGCTTACTACAGATTACTATTTGGTGCTGCTGATCTGGGTAGATGGTGCTACTGGATGGGTTGGAACTTGTTGAAGGATTCATTTGTTTTAGTATTTCCATTTCAGAAAGGGTGTACATTCAACCTGTTGGAGTTAACGGATTCACCTTACACTTAACATCTACCATAGTGATCCATAAAACATTCGGCTTCCATGGGTATGAAAAAGGTGGAGATGGACCAGCTGGATGGAGGAATGTGACTTTTGCTTAATCAATTTCATCTTTCTCCAGAGTAAATGCGAGCCACCATTTGTTGTCATAGACAGCAGTTACATACTCTCTGATGTCAGCAAGTGGAAGCTGGTACTACATTATCTTGAGGAACTGAATAATGACTCTTGCTTTTTTTTTAAAGTGTCCCAAGTTTTCTGCGGCTGGCACAAACTTTTGCAACTTTTGGCATTTAAGAAAATATTTTACACATCCATTCTAAAACGGTTCTCAACCCCTTATTAGATTAGTATGATTAGCCTTATAGAAAGGGTTGAACCAATAAGGTAACTGTCGCGTTTCTCCATCTTTATTTCTCTAAACCAATTTAAACACCACAGCCGGCTCAGACTTGGCTGCTGGGGAGTCGGGGAAATAAATCCCATAAGACTCTGCTGAGGGGTGAGAGGAGCATGTGCTCAGCTCTTATTGGAGGAGCCCATCACATGCTCCTCTGACCCGTGGAGATCAGCAGCAGCCTCATGGGCTGTGCATTCTCTTCTCTGCCTGGCTTGGTGACTATGGCTGCTTCTTGTGAGTACAGTGTTGCGCTCAGTTTCTCCCTCCCGGCACCCCTTCTCCCAAGTTGCTGATCGTCCCTGCTCCCAGCACATGTTCCCAGTCTGATATTCCACTGTAATTAAACACTCTGCTTTTTCAAATGTGACCCAAATGGTCCAGGGCCCGGAAAGTTTTGGATGGGCTTATATTAGTGACAAAGGGGCTTTTCTTCACTGATTAAAGCCCTCCCAAACCTAACCTGTCCCTGTAAAACAGGCTTGTCCAACCTGCGGCCCTCCAGGTGTTGTGAAACTACATGCCCCAGCATGCTTTGCCAGTAGACAACCGGTTGATAGCTGAAAGGGCATGCTGGGACTTGTAGTTTCACAACATCTGGAGGGCCGCAGGTTGGACAGGCCTGCTGTAAAAGGTAGGCCTATTCAACAAAATGTAAGCGTCTTTCCATGTAGAGTATCTTTCCACTTAAGTTTATATGCCTGTGCAGAAGTGAGAGCAGTTGATGTCTAAAATTGTGTCCCCAAACACACCTGAAGAGGAATGTGAATTCCTCTAATGAGGTGAACTAGAAAAAATGGTATTTTGTTGATTTTCTCAGATGTGTAGTGCCTCAATAAATACAATTTTCTTGAATTGCTCAAAACTAAAAGCTCTTGTAGCAGATGATCCCAAAATAA
>NC_134412.1:53345503-53380503 GCF_038048845.1 Mixophyes fleayi | reverse complement strand
CTTCAGTACTAAACTGGAAGTGGTGCTGGCCTGTTTCTCATTGTCTCCCAATTCAAAGCTCTGGAGATGGGATCTGATTCCTATAACTGCAGGTAGTGACTGCAGACTTCACTCTGGAGCAGCAGCTGTGACTAATGGAGACTCTACTCCCCCCTTCTGTGGAGATGATTCTGCTTAGTTATTTATACTGGGAATGGGAGTAGCAGTGCTGCAGTTACTAGGAGGTGCCTGGTGAGGGGGATTGAAACTTCTCATTGGCAGACTTTTTTCCTTGCTGAAAGCCTGCTTAAAGTGGCAGGGCACACAACCCCATAGCTTTTTTCATTTAGAATTCTTCTGGTCTGTGGTGGTTTTGTCAAGTTGCATTTCACTCTTTCTAGGGACTGGGTTCTACACCTGTATACTTCTCTTCCTTTCTGTAACGTCAGACAAAAGTAGTACCAGCATGTCTTCTGGTGGGACATTTTGGGATCTATATATATATTTTTTTTTTCTTGGCAATGTCACTCCAGATTACCTATTAGCAGACCTCTGTTATATACTTGGCATTAATGAGTGAGGTTTGGATAGCTCTGTATTTTCCATCTTTTTCTTGCTTACTGGGGCCTCTCACTCATTACCCAGGCCAACATCAGAATGAGTATAAGTTTAGTTATAAAATGATCCGAAAAAAATGTAGGTCTATACTCCGGCAGACCTAGGTCAGAATTAATGACATTAGTGGATGATATCCGTGAGGCGTCCGACTACTTAGCAGTTGCTGGCCTTTTTTTGGCCTCTGTTGTAGGAGTTTGATTGACTCTCTGGCTCAAGGCATGTAAGGTTGACCCAGAAACCAAGAAAACTCTGAAGTCTCTGCTGTTTGTAGGTTGTGATCGTTTTTGTTTTTTTTGTTTTGTTTTATCCTGCTTAGGATAAAATTCAGTCAAGCCATAGCCGTTGGGAATTCTTTCCTCCCTGTTAATGCTTCTAAATTGGAAGTTCCTAGGGTTTGGTCCTTTCTATCTTTTGATGAACAAAATGGACTTAATCTAAGGGAAAATTCTTCACTTCCTGTGGAGGCCAGAAAAAGGGAAGGCCAACTTGGTCAGGTAAAAGATCTACCAAACATTCTGTGAAACAATCATCATGGCTGACTCTTTGCTCACCTGGCATCTCCTATGGTGAGAGCTTGTCTTGTCGGGTACAAAAACAAATGGTGAGAATGGAATCGTAGGTCCAGGGCTACATCCCAGATCTGCTGGAGCATCTTCCCTGACTGCTTTTCACCACTATTCTTCCTGTAAACGTAACGGGCCTTACTAGAAGCCATTCAATCTTTTATTCAAATATTTTTCTAGTTCAGAAACCAGATTATAATTTCTGAACCATTTCAACCTGAAAAACTTGAAGATTAATGTTCAAGTTGACGGTCAAAATGGAGTGATATTGGTGGTTGGCATGAGTTCCTGATGTCCATGGACATCGGGGGTTTATATTTACATATTTCAATCTGGCAGGGTTACCTGTGCCTTGTTTGATTTGCTGTCTGTTCTCTGCGTTATGCGTTTCTTGCGCTTTCCTTCAGAGTAGCAACTGCATAGCAGCAATGGTGGTTCTTGATAACCAGTGGTGTGGTCATCATTCCTTACTTGGACGACTGTCAATCAAGGCAGGGTCTTCATCACTTCTCCAGCTCTGCACACAAATGACTGCCCATATTTTAGAGCCTCACGGTAGAGCATCAGTTAAAAATCCAGCCTTGTTCCTGCTCAGCAGATGATAATCGTAGGACTTATTTTTGACACCATACGGCAGAGTATTCTTGCCCGAAGACGAGAGATTAGTATGGCCTGTTAGCTGCCCAAATAACTTTTCGTCTAATCATGAGTCCTAGGAAAAATGATAGGAAACGTACTTACATTTTAACAGTTATATGGCACCAACATACGGCAACACTTTAGTTTACAAATGTTCTTGTTCTATATCTTTTTTTTATTTTTTTTAATAATGCCACAGCAGTTATTGCTAGAAATAAATATCTATTCGTTATATTATCTCTTACAAAATGGAAACTGCCACTTTAAATGTTTGGAACATTGTAGAGAACGTTTCTGTCATACTTAAATCGTTCCCCCTTTATAGCAAGCTCTACCTGTTCTTAGCTGGACTGGTGGTAATGATTGCAGTTTTATATTCCATATGAGTTATGTTTGTTGAAGTTTGTGGGCAATATACTTGTAAATGCAACTGATTTACACTCGAACATTAGTAGTACTTGAACTACATTTGAGTTTGTCATTATTTTAAAACTCTTTTAGGTTTACATTATTTCTGCTAAAATGATTGTGCTGATCCGAGATTCACTTGATGGTTTTCTTTCTTTTGCAGTTCATGTGGTGATTGCAACTCCAGGGAGGATTCTGGATCTTATCAAAAAAGGTGTAGCTAAAGTAGACCACATTCAGATGATGGTTTTGGATGAGGTAATGATTCCAAGGGGCTCTGTCCTCAAACATCTTTATATTGTGCCTGAAAGTGTTAAAATACTGTTTGACATGTGGATGGAGACCTTTCTGTGAGAATGGTGTTGGACTCACAGCTGGCAGCCATGAATTGATCCTCTGGTTTTGTCTCCCCTCCCTTTCCTTGGGTGCATAGGTTAAATAGTGTTTTGGGGTTAATTTAAAATTACAGTAATTGAGAATCTTGCTTTACCAGGGTACTATTAAACTGTATTACCCACAAGTAAAATTAACCTTCCCAGCTAAATTTTTTTGTCCTGGAATTTCTAACCAAGTTTTGGAGAGAAAAAAAAAAAAATTTGGCTGGATTATTTACACTCCTTGAATTTGTACAGTAGTTGGTGCAGGAAACAGTCCTAGAGAAATATATAAGGGGGCCTGCTGCACCCATACAAGATTTCTATCACTGTGGTTTTTGTAGGCAAAAATAACATTGCGCTAATGGAGCAAATATTGTATTTTTTCCTCTTGAGACTTGGAGAAATACTTGCAAACCAGTTTGTCAAGTTTTTTAATTAAACAAGGCTTCGTGTTTTTTTTCCACAACTTCTGATAACATTTGAATAATTTGAATCTACTTTTGCAGGCGGACAAATTGCTATCTCAAGATTTTGTGCAGATAATGGAGGATATAATTATCACGCTACCTAAAAACAGGCAGATTCTCCTTTATTCAGCCACTTTTCCCCTCAGCGTACAAAAGTTTATGGTAAGATATTTTTGTCTTATGTAATACAGGAGTGCTGTGATGTAAAACTTAAACAAAACAAATTGTTAAATTGAAAGCATTTATTTTAGTCAAGTTTTTTTTTTCCTTATTTGTTTAAACGGCATTCCTGTAGACTAACTTTACAGCCCCTCTCCTCAATATAAACTAACTTAAAGGCAAATCTTTTTGAAACCTTGGTCACAAAGCTTGCAGTTACCATGTGAAATTTGAAAGGTTGTAGCTAACACACAATACGGGCACAGTAGTTAAAAATACACTTGGTAACTTGGCATATTAGTTGCATAGAGCAATAGATCTGATACTGTATTGGGTTTTCATAAATGCACCAGTTTGAAGTCAGCAACTTCTCGGGTGTGTTTGAGTAAATTGTTCCAAGATCAAAACCGCTCTTAGGATATTTCAAAATGAAGTCTAATTTTAGTGTGCAACATTTACTGAATTTTTTTTTATTTATTCTTTTCCTCCTCTTTTTATATCATTCTAGTCCTCTCACTTGCAAAAACCATATGAAATTAACCTAATGGAAGAGCTTACACTGAAGGGAGTAACGCAATACTATGCCTATGTAACAGAGAGGCAAAAAGTTCACTGCCTGAACACGCTCTTTTCAAGGGTAAGTATCTCCGTGCAGTGTAAACTGTCTCTTTCCTGTAGTCACATTTTACAGTTTCACTTCACTTTTACCTGATAACATCTCAATTGAGGCTTGGCAATTTGCATACTAGGGATGTAAGGGAAAGTGTGAATGTATGTTCAAAAACTTTAAGGAGGTAACCTTAAAATATTTCCTGTTGACACACTGCAACTTCAGTGGTATGAGTTTGCTCTTCGCTTTTATATCTGATAGGCATCTTAAACTACATTGAATTAAAACTGCACTGTAATTTGCCAGTTGTAATAGTCGCTTGTGTATTAAACAACCTAAAGCTTTTAGTTTGTGGTTTTTTTTTAGTATTTTTTTATTTTTTTCTATTTTTTACTATCCTTTTTATGGTGCCTTTTGCTAATAATGAAATATTACAAGGTACATGGATGAGAGGAGATTAGGCAAATAGTTAATGTAAATTGGGCATACCTCTATCGCTAGGCTTCATAGCAAAATTTTGGATGATTTTTAAAAATGAAACCAATGGTAAAAATTCTAATGTGGACTTGTTCCCATTAATAGAAGTATCCCTAAAGGACTAGTTCCTATTTCCTTAATGGGAGAGATCAATAAAGGGATAGGTTTGTATGAGAATAGACAGTTGAAGGAAAATGGGTGATGTGGTATATTGAAAACACTGGAGTGTGAAGCATAAGTGTAAAAAAAAAAAAATAAAATAAAAATATAAAGGGTTAATACAAATATTCCAAATTAATACATTGAAACTTTTTAATTATGAAGTGTGTGGCATAACTTGGAAAATGATCAAGCACCTAGTGACTGCAACAAACTCAGGAGGGAACAGTCAACTGCAAGAAATTGTAGAGAAATCTTGTTTAGCACTTTAAAGTGCAATAAAAACCCACAAGAACACTTTGACTTGTTTGTGAAAATGAAGATAAAAAGCTACACTGCCAGGTTTTGCTGTCTATGGCTGTAGTGTTGCTTTTTACATATCCTGTACATATTAAGGGTATCTTCAGTTTTATACTTTTACAAAAGTAGTTTGCAAATATCATTAAATTAGGTAGATGTTTGTATTTTGTTTTGTGCAACACATTTTCTTCAATGGTTTAAGGTGATTTCTCAAGCAAATGTATAATTCCTTCACGGGTATTCATCTGTACCTTGGTTCATGATATTTCTCAAATGGATATTTATCAAAAATGCTTATCTAAATGTTGATCATTTGGACTACAGGATATGTAAGGGCCAATATTATGTGAAAGAAATGGTATTGATTGGCTTTTTAAAACCTCATTGGCAAAATAGCCTGTTAATAGTCTGTTGTGCAATGCAGAGCCTTAAAGTTCATTGATTTTGTTCTGTGATTTTGGAGAACCACAGCTATCTGTAGCATTGCATGTATTTCCTAGACTGCAGGGCTGTCATTTTATTTGTTGTTTTTTTTATTTATTTTTTTCTTATTCCATTACATAGGTCTACAATTTTCAACTAAGCATTGTTTTTATTTGTGGCTTTCTTCCTTTCCCCAGCTCCAGATAAACCAGTCAATAATCTTTTGCAACTCCTCTCAGCGTGTGGAGCTGTTGGCCAAGAAAATTTCTCAACTGGGCTATTCCTGCTTCTATATCCATGCAAAGATGAGACAGGTTTGTACTGACTGAGCTGGTTCATCGTTCTGTATGTTGAATGTTTTAATGGAAAATTCTACTATTGCATCTGAATCACTGCCAAACTTCAAACTATGGTTGGCTATGCCTCATGGCCAAGTCCTATGGCGGGTTTCATGAGGTTTTTAGGCAAAACAATGCTAATCTGTTTATAATGCAGGGTTTCCTGCTGCCCAGAGAAACGCAGCTTGGAAAACTCTGTATGGTACCAGTGTTTCAGCAACTGTTTAATCACTTGTGGGAGGTGGAGGAAAAAAAGTACTTTGTTGAGCTACTTCAGTGCAGGGTCTAAACACTGTTTGCAATTTCTCAACCAAGGGCAGGCAATATGCTTGTGTAACAATTTAGGCAACCCCATTCATTTTAATTGGATAACAAAAAGCTTCCTGCACCCACAGTGTGAAAGTCTAGAAAGCAAATAACTTGCACCATCTCCCCTTAAATTTTACTCTTTAACACCCTGTCTTTTATTGTGTGCCAATATTTATCATGAGAATGGGCATTCTAAAGTTTAACTGTTTGAGCATGTTCAGCTTTATTCTGATCACCTAAGTAATTTGCTTTTACCTTGTTTCAGTGAATCCAGAATTTAAATGTTGAGTATAGCCTAAGCAAATTAGTGACAATGAAGCTGTTTAGCAGCTTTCCATGAAATATAATTCCCATGGAGAACTGTTAGACCATATCGGCACTGGAACTGATGTTCCAAGTAATGTGTAAACTATTGTATTGAATATTTAAATGATTTTGAGTGGTAAGAACACTAATGTCCGATTCCCCACAAGCATTTTAACGAATACCAGAGTTTTTCATTTGAACTAAAACTTCACCATATGGGATAATATTGATGTGTCAGTGGATAATAGCATTTTTCTCAATAGACTCTTAATGATTTACATTCAAAGCTAATAACTTCCAATTTCAGAGGCTGAACAAGTGTTTAGAAGCAATGCATCTTATTCTCTTTTTAGTTTTGGGAAAGTGGCTAACATATATGTATATATATATTTTTTTTTATTTCACAGGAGCACAGGAATAGAGTTTTCCACGATTTCAGAAATGGCCTGTGCCGTAACCTTGTTTGCACTGGTAAGCATTAACTCCTGCATCCTGTCTGCTACTGGATTTGTTCTTTATCTTTGTTTTATTCAAAAGCTAAATATTTACTTGATCTTTCCTTTACTTCACCCTCTAGATTTGTTTACCCGTGGTATTGATATCCAAGCTGTGAATGTGGTGATAAACTTTGATTTTCCAAAGCTGGCAGAGACCTATCTACATCGCATAGGCAGATCAGGTAAAGATCCCAAAGTGCAAGTCTTTTTGCCTCCTTCACCCAGCAAGCCTAAAAGGTTTTCCTTCTATAGAACTTTGTTAGAGGGCATTTAGACTTGAGGAGTTTGTATGCAACAAACATAGGTTGACGTGAAATGCTGACTTATTTGTTTTGTGTGCAGTTTCACTTTGATTGTGCTGTCACAACTGACACAAGATTGTGTGATTCTAAAATTATTTCCCTTCCTATTTTAACAGGTCGCTTTGGCCACCTTGGCCTTGCCATAAACTTGATCACTTATGACGACAGATTTAACCTTAAGAGTATTGAAGAGCAGCTGGGAACAGAGATTAAGCCTATACCCAGCAGTATCGACAAAAGCCTATATGTGGCAGAGTATCACAGTGAATCTGGAGAGAAGCATTAATCTGCATGTTGGTATTCTATTTTGTGCTTGCTTGTTATACATTTACATAGTTTTGTAAGTTATTATGAAAAACATTGTATAGCCATATGCTGGTCACAAACAGCACAATCCTGCTCAGACTGAGTGACAGGATCAATATGCAATTTGACCACTCCGCACACCAGTCTGGTCTCCATGTATTGAGGGCTTGTTTTGCGCAGATGCTAGATGGCCAAAAGTGGACATCTGATAGTTTTGGGGTTTTTTTTTTTGTTTGTTTTTTTACTGCATTTACTAGTATGTATTATCGGGGTTTTCCTTTTTTTTTTTTTTTTTTATGTTGACCTGTCTAAAAACCTCTACACCTACTCCCTATACAAAGCTGATATAGTGAAAGTATTTGAGTTGTATTTTGACAGTAAAAATTTCTTTTTCAGGAATTGACTGAACCCCAGAAGATAAGATCCTGACCATGCATAATTTTCTTCATGAGGGTTTTTTCCCCACTTGCCTGCCTCCCTTCATTTTTACATTTTCTGCCTTCTGGAACACTGACCAGCATAGTTTCAAGCCTATGGATATTATCCCACCATCCCCCCACCCCTGTTTTAGGTTTGTTTTGTTTAATGGGTTTTTGTTTTGGGGTTTTTTTTTTTCTTGTCCCCCTCCCAGACCTTTTTAGTTGCTGAACCCCGATGTTTTTACTGTGCAGTCACAGGATTAATGTAGTTGCACTTAATTGTGTTCTCCCATTTTATTCCCATGGGAGAAGGAAAGCATACTGGAACCCTCTAAACAATTCTCTGCTTGAGGACCCTTGAACATCAGGCTTTTTTTTTTTTTTTTTTTTTTTTTTTTTTTTTTTAATGGTTTTTGTCTAACTGAGTCAGCAATGAAATACTCAGTTTATGGCAGGCCCTTCTCTTAGGAAGTTGCAAGCAATTCAACACCAGTTTATATCATTATTCCTGTGCATCCTCTTGTGGCAGTTTGGAGTTCATGTCTTAATGATATATATATTATTTTTTTTTATTTTTTTTATTTTGTTTTTTTTCCATAAAGCAAACTATTTTACTTGTGCGAAGTGCCTTATGCTACAAGACCATTCAAGATTCTCCACTGCAGCCCTTGTAAGACGAGGAAAAAAAAAAAAACCTTGACACCCTTGCTTAATTTTTTTTTAATCACATATAAAATCCACACGTCACTAAGCTGGTGCTTTTAGATCAAAACTGCTAGCTGTAAAACACTTCCATATATATATATATATATAATATATATATTTGTCCCCTATTATTTTCATCTGGAATGCAAATGAATTATTGCAACTTCAGAGGTTCTCATAATTTGTAAATATGTATACCTGTAATTACACAAGCAAAAAAAAATAAGAGCAAGTGTCAGAAAACAACTTGGGAGGCTTTCAAGTGCAAGTTCCAGACATTTTTTCCTGATCTCCACATCTAGATGGCAGTTGCTGGTTTGAATCACATTGTTTCCAGTCAAACACTAAAAAGTGTATTTTATTTTCTCCCCAACTTGCAGCAACATTTGTGTTGAGATATATTCCAAAGCCATACCCCCTCTTACAAAATGTCCCTTGCATGAGGGGTATGGGGGTAATTCTAAGGAATTTGTGTATACTTGTATAAAAAATGTAAATATTTTTGTTTGGGGGTGGGAGAGGGGGTATTTTGTTTAGTTTCTTTAATGATGGTTTGCTGAAGGTTTCTGTGTGGTTAGGACTGCAGCTAAAGTTGAGAGAGGTTCAGTTTGTAGCAACGTATTACAGAATAGTTGTCTAAAATGGGGTGGTAAATGATTATTTTTGTCCCCCCTTTGTCATATGAAGTGATTCTTCACTTTAAAATGGGGTGTCCTCCTCCCAACGTCATTAGACCTCTTGAATTTAAATAAGTTACCTGTAAAAAGAAGCAAAATATAGATGGGTTGGCGAGCGCTTCAGTCCTTGAAACTAGAATGTTGCACATCGCATGTTAATGAAAATGCCTGTTTCTGAATGTGTTGTTTTGAACTGAGCCTCTCCCAGTATGCTAGATGCTTGGCCTTATCTACAGGCAAAATGAGTGAGGAGCCATCACTTGTTAATTTAGTTTAATTGTCCCTACAATTTTAAGTCACCTGGATTGTGCAGTATTGTAGAAAAATGCACGTTGTGCCTCAGTTTACCATAATAAAGTGTATCCCCTTTCTTGGTTGAAGACTGCTGGAACTGAATCTGGCCTCTGTATTGCACATCCAGGTGTACATTGAAGCACAGGCATGTATTTACAGCTGCTGCGTAAACACGTTCACAAAACCTAATACTTCAGTAATGCAAGAGCACAATTGGCACAAAAAAAAATTGTTAATGGGGTGGATTATTTAATTCTATTTAACTGATAATTACTCGATTGCTCTGCTACTGAAGATTTTGTTCTTAGATACTCTTTTTCTTGTTTGGATCATGGTGCAATAAACATCCTCTTGCCCAGTTAATGTATCCACATTGCACTTGTCATTGTGCAATTATGTGCCACTGCAACTTTGGCAGTGTTCTGCTGGTGCTAAATCCATGATCTTTTTTTTTTTTTTTTTTTTTTTTTCCCTTTTAAAAATATTAAGACCCTTTATACTGGAGTTGCTGTGCTCTATGCTTCTCCATTGCACATAAGGGTTTAACCTATTGAGGACTCTGGAAATATATTGTCAGCCATTTAGAAGAGGCTGCCTCTGGTTTAGGTGCTGTGCAGGTATTTTAAGTTAAGATTCATCATAAAGGCAAATTGAAAGATGCTCTAAAATACATAAATTTGAATATTTTTGTCCCTTATATACAAAATGCATAATTTGATTAGTCCATTTTAGTTGCAGTCTTCCAAACTTTGGCAGTAAACTGATGTAATTTCAGATATAGATCTGTGTTGCTGTTTTGCAAGTTATCTTAATATGACTGCATTTGAATGACTGTGAAAGGGCAGCATAAATGATACAGTTCCAGAGCTGCCGGCGGAGCTTCCAAAACATTATTGCTATTGAAGTGCTCCATGTACACCCTAAATATTTCAAATGATTGAATCTGATCTCCAAATAGGGTATGGGAGAAAGGAAATATGTTTACATTTTTTTTTTTTTTTTTTTAAAGAATGAGATGGGAGCATCTTTCCATTTGCACTAAATACAAATTGGCTAAGCCTGCTTTGTAAAGCAGTCAAATACTGTATTACTGTTCAGGGTTCGAGGACAAGGTGTTGGTGTGTGTGCGCCTCTGGCACTGAACAGGTTCAACATCTCATTCTGTTCATTTTTTTGTTTTAAGGGTTGGGTAGGGTTAGGATCTGAAGTTGAACATACTGGGATCAGTTTCATAAGTGATCTCTAATCTAAATGCGAAAGTATATTTTTGTTCCTTGATTAAATCTGCAGCTTTCCCAGCTAAAAAAAAAAGGTGAAACTGCACCTAATGCTCTAGTTTATCTTTTATTTTTTTATTTCATTAAGGAGGAGTACCTCTTCTGCTCCCACGGTAAGTAAGCAGTGGGAGGCAGGTTCCTAAATTAGGTTAATTTCTATAAAAGCAAATTAAATTGCTCCTAGTATGTTTTATGGCAGATCTACAAGGGCCAAGAGGGGTAGGTACAACACTAGCTTTGTACCCTTAAAATGGTGGGTGGGGAGGGCGGGGGGGTAATAAGTTTGTATGTCTTTAGATTACTGTATTGCAGTGCAGTGTCTATTGGCAAACAAATGTTTGACTACCCTGATCTCAGCAAATTTAACCTTTTAGTGTTGCTGTCCTTTTTCAGAGACCAGCCCTAAAAGGTTAATGCCATTTTCTAATCTACACACCTGTGTAGGTGACAGCTTAGCTGCAGCCACCAAAAGTTTGGGCAGTGGAAGTGAATATGATGGTGATAGTGGGGCAACTAAGCTGCTCTAATCTTGCATTTCAAATGAAATCAAGAAAATGGCCCAGTGGGATTTTTATTTTTTTTCATGTTATTGATGGTGGCTGTTAAAACAGTCAGAAGTATGTATGAGAAATGGTACAATCTGGAGGTTTTGTTTTTTTTTTTTGTTTATCTTAATAAATTCCCACTGGAAATCACTTGTTTGTGTGCTTTTATATTTCTGTCTGCTGCTTAATTTAATTTCTTGATCTTCCAAATTGTCACTATGTTGGTAAGTTGTAAAGCATACAATGATCAGCTGCGCCATTAAAACCACCTGCCTAATATTGTATAGGTCACCCTCATACTGCCAAAACAGCTGATCCTTCAAGGCATGGACTCCACAAGACCTCTCAAGGTGTCCTGTGGTATCTGGCACCAAGATGTTAGCAGCAGATACTTTAAGTCCTGTAAATTGTGAAGTAGGGCCTCCATGGCTCAGACTTGTTGCTTCAGCACATCCCACAGATGCTTGATTGGATTGAGAGCTGGGGAATTTGAAGGCCAAGTCAACACCTTTAAACTGCAAAAAATGTTCATGAAAGGTTTGAGGAGCATGACAGTGTGACACGGTCCATTATTCTTCTGAAAGAGGCCACTGCCATCAGGGGATACCATTGCCATGAAGGCGTGTACTTTGTCTGAAACAATATTTAGGAAGGTTGTACGTGTCAAAGGAACATCCTCATGAATGCTAGGACCCAAGGTTTCCCAGCAGAACTTTGCCCAGAGCATCACAATATTTCCACCAACTTGATTTCTTCCCATGGTGCATCCTGGTGCCATCTCCAGGTAATAGACGTGCACACACCCAGCTGTCCACATGATGTAAACGTGATTCATCACACCAGGCCCCTACTTTCCATTGGTTTAGTTAAGGCAATCGCATGCCCATTGTAGGTGCTTTCCTTGAAGGACAGGGCTCGGCATGGGCACTCTAAACTGGTATGTGACTACACAGCAAACTGAGATGCACTTTGCTGAAAAGTTAATGCTGGCTATGATAGAAAGGTGTCGTAACAATTTGGTTGAATCCCACAGAAGAGTTACTGTAGTACAGGATGCTAGCCTTTGCTCCACACACGCCTTAACGAGCCTTGGGTGCCCATGACCCTGTTGGCATGTCAGCGGTTGTCCTTCCTTGGACCACTTTTGGTGGGTACTGACCACTATATGCCAGGAACATTCCACACGACCTTCTGTTTTGTAGATGATCTGGCCCAGTGTAGCCAACACAACTTGGCTCTCATCAGTCTCTCAAATCCTTACCCATTTTTCCCTCTCCTACCGTCAAGAGCTGAATGTTCACTTACTGCCTAATATAATTCCACCACTTGACAGGTGCCATTGTAATAAAATGTTAATTTCATTTGTTAGTGGTTTTAGTGTCTGATCGGTGTATACCCATTTCTATTCTTGGGATGGTTACTACTTTAACAATTGCTTGTGTGTTAAAGACAACCTTTTTGTATCATGATACACTTTATAATTGTACTTGTTTAACTATGTGAAACTTTGCAACGAAGGTAGCATTTGAAAAAAAACTGGCAAAACTGCTCAAAATTTGTACACGTGCTCACCTTTTCCAAATCTCAGATGGTAAAGCCATTGATGGAGCTTTATTTGGACAGGTGTGGTTTTAAAATCAAACTTCCGCTCTAAATATTTTCTTTACCTGTCCCTACTGTATACAGATTAGAAGGAAAAGTCTTGTTTGTTATACTAGCATATCTAAATGGTACACAATACTTAATGTTGCATGACAGCATCAAGTCAATGCAAGGTGTTGGTGGTAATGATGCCCAACAGCCACTAGCCACTTTTTTTGCTTCTGTAAAATAGAAATACTTTGGTCAATTGTGCCATTGTCTGCCAGACAGAGATGGCTAATGTGCCTGGCTCCATATGAAGCATGGAGTAGCAGGAGAAAAGTACCTAGTGTTGGTGTCCTAGTTAAGATTTCAACCTCTCTTGCCCTAGGCAAGGATGAAGGTCATGTTCTTTGCCTGAAAGTGCTAAATTTATACAGCAGGGCCTGATTAAGTAAAGCAAAGTAAATTTGCACCCTTGGGAAACCATTTTGCAATGATAGGGGTGGGTACACTTAAATATGGGGACAGATTTATAGTTTGGGTAAGGCATGGCCTAGATCAGGGTTTCCCAAACCCAGTCCTCGGGGCTCCCTAACAGTGCAGGTTTTCCATATCCCCTTGTTGGAGCACAGGTGTATTCATTACTGACTGACACATTGTAACAGATCCACAGGTGGTCCTAATTATGTCATGTGATCCGGAAAACCTGCACTGTTGGGGAGCCCTGAGGACTGGATTTGAGAAACCCTGGCCTAGATTAACTTTATAGCTTTACTTTTACACTGACATTTAAAGTATTTGTGTACTGTATGAGTGCAGCCAGTGTCTTTCATAAATCCAAAATAACCAATTTGCTCCTCTTGAATTGAACATTGTTTGTCCAGGAACAAATTTACTCAATTATCTAAAAATCCATGGAGCACTTGGCTGTAAGTTATACAGAAAGAGGTCCTTGACGGCTCTTGCCTGACCTCGCATGTTCAAGAATAGAAACTGATCTTACGCAGTTTGATTTTTACATTGCTTATTTATGTATTAGTCATGTTACACATAAACAAAGGGGGAGGGGGTGGATTAGACCCAACTGTCCAAGCAGTGTGCAGGCCTCATTAAATGGCTTTTAAAATCTTTAATGTATACTCCATTGGATTTTGACATCCATCAAGGTTTAAATTAGGTAGTTTACTCTAATGTTTGGATATGAAACTCCTAGGTTGAGTAGTTTCATAGTGAACTTCGTAAGTCCGGTTTGCTGAATACCATTCTTCCAGAGAATGTCTGAAGAAAATAGTTTTCAGTACCTTTTATTGTTCCACTATCTAAATATTAAAATAAATCTGCAAATTGAGTGTTGCAAGCCAGTTTTATTTAGTTCAAGACCTAGGATTTTATTTTTTATCCACCAGGTTAACTCTAACATTATTGTACTATTCTAGAAGCATGGTGGTGCCTTGCTGCTGGTTTACAATCCAATAGATTTATTATTGATGTCAAGGGACATTTGACAGTGGGAATGTAATCATCTGGGCTTCAGCACTACCTAGACCCAGACACCATTCTGGACACTGGCCAAATACGTATTTGGACCCTCCAGGACTGGTACATAGTCCATCTTGGCCTCTCTACATCATGCCCTTAATATCTTGCAGATCCATTTTCTCCAGTGCTAGGACGGTATTATCTCAATCTATATTCCTTTCCCGATTTTGTTTTTGTTCTGGATAGCATTCAAACAAGGTTTATATCAGTTTCCTACTTCTACCACTTGTTAATACAGTGTATAGTGATGGCCAAAAGTTTTGAGAATGACACATGTATTGGTTTTCACAGTTTGCTGCTTCAGTGTTTTTTAGACATTTTGTCAGATGTTGCTATGGTATACTGCAGTAAAATTACAAGCATTTCATAAGTGTCAATGGCTTTTATTGACAAATACATTAAGTTTATGCAGAGTCCATAATTACATTGTTGACCCTTCTTTTTGAAGACCGCTGCAGTTTGCCCTGGCATACTGTCTATCAACTTCTGGGCCACATACTGACTGATGGCCGCCCATTCTTGCCTAATCAATGCTTGGAGTTTGACAGAATTTGTGGGTTTTTGTTTGTTCACCGGCCTCTTGAGGATTGACCACAAGTTCTCAATGGGATTAAGGTCTGGGGAGTTTCCTGGCCATAGACCCAAAATTTTGATGTTTTGATCCTGAGCCACTTGGTTATCACTTTTGCTTCATGGCAAGGTGCTCCATTATGCTGGGAAAAGGCATTGTTCGTTCCCATACTGTTCTTGGATGGTTGGTAGAAGTTGCTCTTGGAGGATGTTTTGGTACCATTCTTTGTTCATGGCAGTGTTCTTGGGCAAAATTGTAAGTGAGCCCACTCCCTTGGCTGAGAAGCAACCCCACACATGAATGGTCTCAGGATGCATTACTGTTGGCATGACACACAACTGATAGTAGCGTTCACCTTTCCTTCTCCGGACAAGCATTTTTGCAGATGCCCCAAACAATCAAAGGGGATTCATCAGGGAAAATGACAACCCAGTCCTCAGTCCAATCCCTGTACCTTTTGCAGAATATCAGTCTGTCCCTGATGTTTTTTTTCCTGGAGAGAAGTGGCTTGTTTGCTGGCCTTCTTGACACCAGGCCATCCTCCAAAAGTATTTGCCTCACTGCATGCATATGCACTCATACCAGCCTGCTGCCATTCCTGAGCAAGCTCTTCAGTGGTGGTGCCCCAAAGCTGTATCAAATTTAGGTGACGTGACGGTCCTGGCACTTGCTTGATGTTCTTGGGCACCCTGAAGCCGCCTTCACAACTATTGTACCTCTCTTTGACGTTCAGTTTGATGAGCCGATAAATGGTTGATTTTAGGTGCAATCTTATTAGCAGCTTTATTCTTGCCTGTGAAGCCTTATGTGCCAAGCAATGATGACTGCATGTGTTTTCTTGCAGTTGGAGCAAGAACAATGATTTCAATTTATTACCCTCCTTTTAAAGCTTCCAGTCTGTTCTAACTTAATCGGCAGGACAGAGTGATCTCCAGCCTTGTCCTCATCGACACTCTCACCTGTGTTAATGTGAGAATCGCTGACCTGATGTCAGCTGGTCCTTTTGTGGCAGGACTGAAAGGCAATGGAAATGTTTTGGGGATAAAGTTCATTGTCATGGCAAAGAGGGACTTTGAAATTAATTGCAATTTATCTGGTCACTTCATGACATTCTGGAGTATATGCAAATTGGCATCATAGAAACTGAGGCAATAGGCAAAAATATTTTGTCATTTTCAGACTGCATTTTACAGCTTCTCGATATAGTGGGTTTTTATGTGACATACAAGTGTAGGTTTAAATCCTGCTCATCAGTGACGGAGGATTTATTGCGGTGGGATTTATTAGACATTGTGTATTTGCAACATCAATATGTCTGAGAAAAGGACTTCCAAGGGCTGAACTGGCAAGCCTGTTCAATATTATTCTTGTGCAAAATGTAATGTCAAATTATCTTGTGGACAGTCGGATCCAGATACCCCGTGTGCAACAGGTGAGGCTGAGTCTTGTGATCAGCGTGCGTCCATAGTGGTACTGGAGGAACCCCTTGGGTAGGTCACTTGAGACATCCATAGCTCAATTCAGATAATGGATTAGCCAAGAGAGGTCGTAATTCTTCTGCTACTGTACACCCATAAGTGGGGTTGCCCTGTCTGAAACGGGTTTGGCTATCTCTCTTGCGGAGTTTGCCCAGGGCCTGGTCATTCTCTCTGGAACATCTGCTCAGTGCCCTCCATAGGTCAGCTCCAAAACACTAGATTCCAGACTCTATTCAGGCTTCTATCCCTAAAAAAATTACTTTTCCTCTGACAGCTGGGGAATGGCATGACTGTTTGGTTCCCAACTCGAACAGATCGTAGCTTTTGCTGCCATATTTTTTTTTGTCCCTTTCAGCACTGCAAAACTGAAACTGCCCCAGTTAGGGTCCATTCATACCTTTGGCAAGTCTAGAGGGGACCCCTCCAGCGGCCAATCCATTTCCTCAACGGTGGGGTTCCCACAAAGGCCGCGGCTCCAGGCGAGTATGTGCTCTCAGACCTGGAGACAAATCTGTGGCATGATGAGACATGGTCAAGTGGTGGGGGCCCATCAACTGTTTTTTCAGGACTATTGGTGGATCTCGAATTTAGATCTTTTGCCTGCAGGAGATTGTTATGCTGGGCTATATTATTGACCTGGTCTGGTTCCCTCCAAGATGGTACACCCTGGCTTTTTCTTCCTATGTTGGCAAGAGACTGGCGCTTCAGGAGGTTAGCCAGAAGCTGTTGGCCTCAGGCATGATTGTTTCAGTCTCGCTTCAGGAACAAAGTTCAGCGTATTGCTCCAACCTCTTTCCTAGTCTCCAAACCAGATTGCTCTTTTCTCCCACTCCTGAACCACAAAACTCTCAACAAAACAGTTCCAGTGGTGGGGTTCAGGATTGATTCACTGTTTTCTGTGATTGCAGGCTTGAAACATAGGAAATCCTTGCCATTGCTTGACATAAAAGATGACTCCTTACATGTTCCAATATGGGAGGGGGTGTCAATGTCTCCATCTTGCAATCCGCTGCGACCATTGTCAATTCAGGGCTTTACCCTTTAGACTCCGATTCGTTCCAAGGGTGTTCACCCAAATAATGTCAGTCATAGCAGGTCTCCTGCATTCTCAATGAATGGCTTTGAGAAAGTGATTATTTGCTTTCTTAAAGCTTGCTGTTGGATCTTCAATCCTCTTTTATTCCTACAGAGAAAAGGTGGATTTGGGGTCTCAACTTTGACAGCGTCTGTCAAAGTATTTCTCCTGAAAGAAAAGCTGATGTGGTTTTTTTTGGGTTTTTTCCTCTATTACACAAGATTAGGTTTCTTCTGTCACAATGGGAAGTGTCACTTTTTTCCATTGCATGAAACTGCTTGGGTCCATGCTTTTAGTGTCCTTTTTGTGCAGTTTCATTTTCGAACGCTTGAGAGAGCTTATTTGGAAATGGTTCAGGTCAACTCTTTATCTGGATAAGCAAATCTTAATGTTGTCTGAAGCCATGCGTCTATCTCTCATGTGGTGGTTTACCACAAAGAATCCAAAAGAAGGCTGCTCTTTCCAGTCGTAGAACTGAACCTTGTTACCATAGGTGCCGCTCTGTCAGGTTGAGGTACAGTCATTGCTCAGCTCCGATTCCAAGGTCTCTGGAATCCTCATTGCCTATGAACATGCTAGAACTCAGAGCAGTTAACCATGTATTGGCCCTTGAGGGTTCAGTTAGATAATGCGATGGCCTATCTGAACAATCAGTGGGGAACGCGTAGTGCCGGGGCTATGCAAGAGATGGCACAGATCATGTCCTGCGCAGAGTGATATATTTTGGGGCTTTCTGCAGCCCAGGGGTGGAGAACTGGGCTGTCGATTTATCTCAGCCTCAACAGAGTTCTGGGGAATGGTTGCTTCACAAGGCGGTTCTTGTCCTTCTGGTTCAGGTTTAGCTGCAGAGCAACTTCAAAGTCCCTGTCTTTGCTCGATGGTTATTAATGGTAAAGCAGAGAAGCAACTGATACATTAGGTAAGCCCCTTTGTCACAATCAACGGAAGCAAAGTTCTATATAACGGGGTTAGTGCGATACATGTGCAAATGTCCCAATGACTAGATTAGTATTGACGATTGATTAGATAGCGTTATGGGAAGAGGTCATGGTACCACGCATGCAAGTTTGCTCAACATGGCTTCACACAGCAGGCAATAATGTATAAGCGGATATGTAAAATAGAAGATGGCTGCAAATAGTAAAGAGGATTCAGAGATACTCCATTCATGAAAATAAAGTAGCAAATTTTGTTATAGCACAATGTATCAATATCACCTGCTGCCTTTCTACAGACCTGCATAGTCTTGCAGACTGAAGTGTAATGTATTATTGCATGGTTTTTCCTCTGTATTTTTAATGCTGTGACAGATTGAAGGAAGAGTAGAGCTGGCTTTGTATGCTTCTAGGCCATAATTTCTTTCCAGTCTACCCTACAGTAAAGATGGGAATAAATACCTTTTAAAATACCTGGGGGATTTAGGAAAGCCCGAGGGATTAATGGCTGCACCCCGATACCCTTTCCCGAATCTGGAGGAGCGCAGGATAAGCAAATTTTCAGTTAATGCATGAAGATGCTTCTCTTCATTCTGTGCTTTTGTTCCCAGTGGAATGTATATTTAAATAGTACCTGTGCTTTGAGTGAGTATAAGATTGAGTAAATTGTAAATACTTAGGCTCCCTAGGACATTACTGTTTACACTACCGAAGCTATCTGCCATTCAACACCTGAAGTCTTTAGGGAGAAGTGGCCTGGACACAGGTATTTTCTTGGTCCTCGAGTGAGGCTTCTATTTATCTCATTCTTATATAGAACTGCTCTTTGGACTGTGACCATATAAGGTAATAATAGTCTTCAATCAGCCAATGATGAATGTGTTATGGAAAAACTCAAAGTATTTTTAGAATATGCTGGTTTACTTTGTACATACAGTATGGACCATTTAATTGAAAATGAACAATGGCAATTTCACATACATTTGTGGCTTTAATCTATAAAAGTTAATACATAGAAAAATGTATCATCTCAGACTTTAAACCAATACTATCACCCGATTTACAAGTCACTTACAGGTTCTTTTAACATTCTCTTTGCAACAGGCCCTGAGCCAAGTGCCCCTACCGCCACTTCATTGTTGCACATTATGTGGGGTACATTTTCTTAGATCAGTAGAAATGTATAAGTATAGATTAATAAATAGTATAGATTACTTCATAAGCATGTGTTTAACATCTGTAGAAGATTACATCTTAATTTGTCTGCTAATATTGTTAGCCCGTTACATCCTAAGCATAACAGCTCTATAAAGTCCATCTGCCATACTTGTCCAGCTTGTTTTCTTCTGGCAATAGACTCCAAATCTCCAATCTAAGATTTTCTGTGCTTTAGTTGCTGACAGGTTTCACACTTTTGGACAATGTCTCTAGCCATGATCTGTGGAAGAGGGATCCTTTTGCTTTAGCCCAGTCATAAGTTCTTTCATCGCTTCTGTACCCTGATTGGGCATGAGTCAACTCTCCAAGATGGTATAACTCAGTCTCATCTGTGTTAGGCCAGCGCCCCAAACATAAACCCCTAGAACAGGGAAAAGAGGTTTTCACCTAGAACAGCCACCTTTCCCGTAGAGCAAGTATTTGTCACAGGTACTCACATGCCTCCAGGTCTTAAACTCAAAGTAGTAGGTGCTTATATTTGGCCAATGCAGTGCAGGTGGTAGGAAGGTACCTGGAAACCAGATGAGTGTGGGATGGAACAAGAGGCTGGCATAGGTCAGGGCAATGGGCGTACTAGAAGAATCTGTCAGTCAGGCAAGGGTCACAACAGTGGGTATCAGACAAGAGCTGAGAGTCTCAGGAAGCTAAGCTCCCCCTGCCTTTTATACTTAGAAGGTATCATCCTCAGGAGGCTGTTTACGAATTCTGCTTTGCGCACGCGCCTGGCTGTTTGTTAAATCGGGATGTGATGTCTTAGCAACAGGGCTGTTGCCTTGGGGAAATCTGGAACTGACGTCCCAGTCGTCATGCAGACAGCCAAAACATGCTTCAACAACGAGTTGCGGTGGCTAAAGGCATCGCCACAGCTCATAACAGAACCCCCCCCCCCCCCTTGAGGAGGGTTCAAGGAACCCTGACATCCTGGCCTCCCAGGGAACTGTTTAAAGAATGAGCTATTTATTTACATGCAGATGACTTTGTGGTACCTAAGAGCATTCCTCTGGACCATAGCCCTTCCAATGCACCAGAAAACCTGCCCTTGAACCCTTTTAGAATCTAGAATTTTCTCTACCACAAACAATCAACCTTGCGGGACAAGGTCTACGTGATTGTTAAGATTTGAACGTACTAGAGCAGAAGGCATGTTTAAGTAGAGAGTGGAACTTATTGGGTATCCTCAAAGATTTAGTAAGCTTCAATCTGAAAGCCACAGAATTAACTTGTTTATAGATGACAAATGGTCCGAGGAATTTTGTACAGGGCTGCTGGAATCTGATGTTTCATGTAGAAAGCCACACTTTGTCACCAACCTTAAAGAGCAAGGATTGCTGCGTAGATCAGTGAAGAACTTAGACTTGTAGTATGCTAAAAATCAATATGAACATCCTTCCAAATCTATTTAAGGCAAGCAGCCGTTGATCTGATCACCGGTAACCCTATGGTTGCCATGGGGGCAAGGGAATTAGTCTTAGGATGGTATCCGAAGTTACAGAACAATGGGAACACTTGAGTAGATGGCCCAATCATCATGGTTTTTAGAGATGTATAAATGCAGAAACTGCTCAAGTGATTGATTCACTCCGTCTGCCCACTGTGGGTGGTAAGTGGATGACAAACAGATTGATGCCAAGTAGGGCACATAATGACTTCTAAAAGGCTGCTACAAACTGGTAGCCTTGATCAGAAACTACATCAACAGGAAGGCCATGCTGGCAGAAGATGTGTTAAACAAATAATGAGGCAAGTGTTCAAGCACATGCAGAGCCGTAACTAGAAGTTTTAGTGCCCTGGATGAGGGAGGGGTGGGGGCGCCAATGCCCCATCTTGGCAGGTGTAGGTGGTCTTTGCCAGCGGTGAAGAAAGCTCAGCATCGCACCCTGGGAGGTCAGGCTACCTTAGTTACAGCCCAATGTTTATAGTAAATAAAAACAAAACAAGAAAAAAAATTCTAACAACAAATAATGTTTGCTATAGCACAGCAAGCCTGCACAACTGGCGGCTCATCTCTGTGATGATTGTATTCAGTCAGCCACATAATTCACTTGTGGAACTGTGTGACCTCTGGCTCTCCAGCTTTTTTCGAACAACAAGTTCCAACTTACCCCTCTGGTAGGGCATGCTGTGCTTTGTAGTTCCACAACACTGAAGAGCCAGAGACACCAATAAGTCATTGACTGAGAGCCCACTTAACTTAGCTGGTATTTTGGCGCCTCTGCTTCTACTCTAGCTTCTCCGCAGCAGTCCATCCATGTGGGGAGATTTTTATAATAACATATAAAATAACAAATGTAGCTTATATTCTAAGCATTTTTTGTAACAGTTATACTTACACACCCCCCCCCCCCCTCTGTCCGCATAGCGGCAGGGGTACATTTGCGCTCACTTCTCTTTGCAACGCTGCCTTCAGCTTTGCATGCTTTCTTGTGCCAAAATACTCCTGTCCTGTTGCCACAGTTTTAAACAGTCAGTGTGTTTACTTCTCGGCTTTAGTGATTTATACAAAAATGTTATCATCAATCGTTTTTATTGAAGTTTTTTAAGTAAATGGGGGGTACAGAAAGAAAAAAAAAGGGGGGGGGGGGGGGGTGAAGTATGAACACACCAATATAGCATTTACCAGTTACAGACAGTATACAATATATAGTATTCAGTTTACTGTGGAACTTTAAACTAACTCACCAGACCAGGCCTAGGTTTTGGAAAACCCAACTTAAACACTCCATCAGGGCGCAACTATTGACAAAGAGCCACCATTAGCAGGCGGAGGGGAAGAAGGATATTTTACTGGAGCCCCATACCCGTCGGTCACGTAGACATGCCATGCAAACCATTTCATCAATGGGGAAGATGGTCTCATTGAATAAGGGACATCTAGTGTTTCCATTTCAAACGCATACTCGACTTTGGTTATTACCTTTGACAGAGAGGGGGGGAGGGGGGGGAGCGGTGTTCTCCTTGCCTGGGCTATGGCGGCAATAAGTATATGATTAAACACATAACAGGCCTGTCTCGGGACATGAGGCAGCTATACCTGGAGAAGGGCAATCTCGGGGGGGGGGGGGGTCTGAGGAAGATCTAATCTGGTCACTCTCTTAGCTAAGTCAAATATCTGAGCCCAGAAAGAGAGCGCAAAACCGGGCATGTCCAAAAGATATGCAGCAAATCCCCAACCAACAAGCATTGTCTCCAGCACAGTTTAGAGTGGGAGGGCCACATTTTATGAATTCTAGAGGTGGTCAGGTAAAGTCTATTAACTAGCTTGATGAACATTTCAGTGTGGTTTAAACATTTGGACATGCGAAATATACAAAAATTTTAACTTTAACTGTACTCAATACCTGTGGATCACAAACTACCCACTTTAGGAAAAATAGTTTCACACACTCAGCCGTCATTTTGACCCACGTGCATACTTACCTTATTTCCTACACATTATGTACTTTGCCGAACCTATCGGCTCTTGCTTAACCCATACATTGAGCATGTCACATGTTTTTTTTTTTTAGCACCCATGTGTAAATGGAATCCTCAACGCTTCGCAGTGCAAAACTCCCGCTAGAGATTTATGGTGGCCGTGGATGAATTCTGTAAGCTGCGTCCATTCACTTCTTTTCTACTGTGTACCACTAAACAATACACGTGGTTTTAACAATTAATTTCACTATAATTTATAACAGCAATATCTATCAATACAACCATTTAAACGCGGCAAATATACACTGAAATATATGCGTATGTTATGCAAACAAACCACGTATTAATGTCACAATTTTTCTTTCTTGTCCCTAAGTCCTCACCAGCACCTCTCAGATTGCACAAATCGGATATTCGGTTTAGCAACACTGGATGATATAAAGACATAGAACTATTTGCGTACTTACCTGTATATGACGCGTCTCCCACCCTTTGTTGGTAAACCGAAATCTGTAGGTTTTGCGAATCCTTGAGCAATGTAACACCTTTTCGAGCCCCCATCTGTAATGTTCATCTTGTTGCTACCAATAAATATTGTCCGATGCAGTTAATGTGGTTCCAAAGCACAAAGAGATTTAATAGCAAAAGAAAGCAGAATAACAGCAAACCATGATGATGCATAAAAGGTATGGATATCATTTTACAGGAAAGTATATGCGAATACATTACGCAGGCGCCCCCCTGGGCCCAGGTCCATATTCAGTTTTGTAGTTTGCGGTCAAAGAGGATTTATTATTAGCCCAGGGACTTGCTTATATACAGTTTAAGTTAACAAAAAAACAGTGATGATGTCATAATGTACACAAAGATAAACTTAGATATTTCTTCATTTGTCTAGGGGTCAATTAAGTCCAGTATAATGCAGATCATAGGACAGGTCAAAGGATTCCTCTGATAAGATGGGGGTACTCCAACAGCTGAGCACATGTCTTGCCTGAGGGAACCAACCTAATCCAGTTTAAACCAACCTATAAACATGTGCTGGCTATAGTAATATAGGTTATCAATCTTATTTTATTTATAACTAGCAAACTCTAGATGTGATCACTACTCTGTTGACACCGTTTTTTTTACTGGTGAAATGAGGAATGATATATAGGACCAAACACCATACATTTCTTAGGATTTGAACCATAAATACCTGTATTGTAAATTTATCTTTGCATGAGTAACCTTTAAGTTTTACCAATAAACTAATGTGAGTTGGAACTTTATTAAAAGTGTACTATTTATAAATTTAAGTGTAAATGTTTGTGTGTGTGTGTGTGTTGTTTTCCTGTGCGATTGCGTTATTAGCCCTGTTATGGCATAGCATACTAATCGCAAGCGCATGGAAAACTATTACAATTGATATTTGTTAATTTAGAATGACTTCATCCAATTATTTGACTTCCACAATGGATAGACGGGTCAGATACAAAGGAACACAGACAGCATCGTGGTCGGTATGGATAGCCGGGTCGGATACACAGGAGTACAGGCAGCAGAATGGGTGTCCAGAAGTAGAGGTCTAACAAGCCAATAGGTCATACACAGAGAAACACCAGAATGTAGCACAAGGGTACACAGGGAAAGCCATATGCCAAGTGGTAACTTATTGGTCTGACACAGCTGCAGTGACAATGTGAGCTTTATCTACTCTGCAGAATGTATATGTCTCCTCCCAGCCACGATCATGTGACCACCCAAACTAGGAAGTACTGAGCTGTACACAGAGGCAGAGGAATCAGCAGCACAGGAGTGTGCAGCGGGTAAGTTTTGTGACACTAGAGAATTCAGCCCTGTGCTGAACAGCCTGGGTTTGGTTTGTCATTATGGCATGGAGACCCTCTGCTTCGTGTTTCCCTGCAATAGTGCCAAAAACCCCGGCTGGTTGGCCTAGTGCTGGTTTTTGTGAAATCAGGCACACCCATGCTTTTTTCTCCCAATTTTGCGGTAACCAACACTAGCCTGGCAGCACTAGGGTTAATACTGTTTAGGGGGGGACCCCACATATTTGTTTTGTAATAGCTCTATTTTTAAACTGTTATAGAGGCGTGAGTCCGCCTTCTAAAGTTAGATTAGCCCAATAGCTGGAGCAAGAGATACGGCTGACAAAGGCGTTTGCTCCCACAGCTGTAGAGCTTGCTACAGCAGTGGCTGCGTGGGCTCAAGTTTGGCATGCCCACACTGTACATTGACAACGGCCACACGCCCCTTCATCATCCAGGACACCCCCTAAAACATAGGCTGTAGTAACATCCTTTTATGTGTATTATTGCACGGAAAAGGGCTGTTACAGCCTGTATCTGCCGGTTCTGAGCATTCGCAGAGTGATTTTATGCACCATATGCTCAAAATCAGCAGATATGTGCCCTAATGAATCTGGTCTTTAGTGTGCACACAATTGAGGGCATATATATATATATATATATATATATTTAAAAAAAAAAAAAAAAAAAGATCTATTGATCATAAATATTGGCAAAGTATCAAATCTCATGGAAAAACAGCTCCTTTGATTGATCTCCGTATCCACAGGCAAATTAGGGAGAAATTTAATTAATTGTACACTTCAAAAGTATCTTCAGTAAATCCATGAAATAGTAATGAGGGAAGTGTGCTTCAACCTCCCTTTATAGTAGCACAATATGGCTTGCTCTAGTAGTTGCTTGCCACAGAAGAGCCAAAGCTTATGTAAAATGTCACTATCTCTGAACTCCAAAAGTGAAATTTCTCCTTCAGAACTCTGTAAGAAGTGGCTGCATAGGGAACTCCCATTCCACCTATGAGAATAGTATCAGCTGATAAAACTTGTATTTGTCCCTAATATCAGAGGTTGTGTCATTTACTTTGTTACAATAGCAGAGAATCCACAATTTGCAAAGAGACTTCTGCCGTGGCTTTTCTACAGGTGATGCTGATCAGCACTAATGCACAGATTTTTCTCAGAGGTAGATGTTAATACAAGTTCATTAATAAGGTGGAATAGCAAAGTTCCCCCTCAGTAGCTCATTGAATTGAAAGTTTGACACGTTTCCACACTTGTTGCGACTTTTTCAATAAGGGAGAACAAAGCAGTAAAACTGAATAAGAGGAGAGGGTTATGAAGATTTATTGGGAGGAAATAAAGTAGCAGTTCCTAGCCATACGGCAAAGTAAAAGAAAATTAGGTGCTAATTGGTGGTATTATAAGTTCTAAATAGTACCTGTGCAAATTTCTGCTTTCAGTCTAACAAGGTACTGATCCCTGTATATATATATATATATATATAAAGACAAAAAAAGAAAACAAAATTAAAATAGTGATGTGCAAATATTATTGAAATTTAATAAAAATATGTGTAAAAACAAAAAAAATCCCTATTTGAAACGAACACCCTAGAAATATCAAATACATTACATCAAATTAAAAGCATCCATGAATTTATAACTATTTTTATTATTATTATCGTGGATTTATAAGGCGCCAAAATGCTCTATAGTAGGGAAAACAATTCATATATAAAACAGAGACATATAAGGTAGACAAAATAAATGCAGACATGAAAACAAAGGGTATGGAGATCCCGTCTCATTAAAGAGCTTACATTCTAAGTGGAAGAGGGCACAGCTGAAAAGGGAGGAGTAAATGTGGCTCAGAGTGGAGACTGGGATAGTTGTGAGGGTGGATTAGTGTGAATAGTATTGGGAATAAAGTCACCTCTAAAAAAGAGATATGTTTTCAAAGAGTGTCTAAAGATTTGAAGGAAAGTCTCATTGAGCGTGGTAGAGAATTTCACACGTGGAGAGCAGCACGGGAGAAGTCTTGTAGGTGGGAGTGAGAGCTGGTTACCATAGACGAGACAAGGCGCAGGACAGAGGTAGATCTAAGTGGGCAGGCGGGAGAGTATTTTGATATGAGATTTGAGATGTATTCAGGGGTAGAGTTGTTGAGGGCTTTGTAGGTAAGGGTGACTAGTTTGAAATGGATTCTGGAATACACAGGGAGCCAGTGTAGGGATTTGCAGTGGTGAGAGAGGAGGACAGGTCTTTCAGCCGCATTTATGATAGATTGAACTGTGGATATATTGGTGTCAGGAATGCCAGATAGCAGGAGGTTACAATAGTCAAGATGGGAGATGAGAGAATAGTAAGAGTTTTGGTGGCAGGTTGAGTAAGAAAACATTCTGGCAATGTGTTTAAGGTAAACTTGACAGGACTGGGAGAGAGTCTGGATGTGAGGAATAAAGCAGACGGTGGAGTCAAGTGTGACACCAAGGCAGCAGGCCTGGGAGTCTGAGAAAATTGTGGTGTTATTGACAGTGAGGGAGCTTTAGGTAGCTTTGGGACATCCATGTGGAGATAGCAGAAACACAGTTGGTTACACGACAGTACAGAAAGAGAGGTAAGGGAAGAGATATAGATTTGGGTGTCATCAGCGTAGAGGTTGTATTGGAGGCCGAATGATCAAATTAGTGCCCCAAGAGAAGAGTTGTACAAAGAAAAAAGTAAAGGGCCTTGTGGGACCCCAACAGATAGTGGGAGTAGAGGGGAATATGTGCCAAAGATAGAAGCAATAAAGGAACGATTCAATAGGTAGAAAGTGAACCAGGAAAGAACTGCATCACGAAGGCCAATACAGTGAAGGTTGCGTAGGAGAAGAGGGTGATCAACAGTTTCAAAAGCAGCAGAGAGGTGCAGGAGAATGTGTATGGAGAAATGACCCTTTGCAGTAAGAGCATTGATCACATTTGTGAGAGCAGTTTCAGTGGAATGTTGGGAGTGGAAGCTTAATTGCAGAGAGTGGAGAATGGAATGAGAGGAGAGAAAGTGAGACTGGCATTTGTACACTAATTGCTCATGTAATTTGGAGGCAAAGGGGAGAAGAGAAATAGTGCAGTAGTTCGAGAGAGAGGCTAGATCAGTGATGGCTAATCTGTGACACTCCAGGTGTTGTGAAACTACAAGCCACAGCATGCTTTGCCAGTAGATAACTAGGTGATAGCTTGCAAAGCATGCTGGGGCTTGTAGTTTTACAATACCTGGAGTGTCACAGGTTAGCCATCACTGGGCTAGATCAAGAGATGGTTTCTTTAGATTTGACGAGATGAGCACATGTTTAAAAGAGGATGGAAATGTGCCAGTGGGGAGAGAGAGGTTGAAGTGGTGAGAAATTTGAAGGGAATAGGGTCAAGGGGACAGCTTGTAGGATGAGATGATGAGATGAGTGCAGAGACTTCTTCAGTTACTGGCGAGAATGAATTAAGGGTGGATTGGGGAGTGTAGGTAAAGGTGGGAAGAGTGGATGGAGTGAGTGGAATCTGGCATGAGGAAATACCTAATCTAATGGTGTAATTTTTGTCTTTGAAATAGGTGGCAAAATCATGGGCTGTGAGGGAGGAAGGGGGAGGAGGTGCAGGTGGGCAGAGAAGTTAGTTGAAGGTGGCAAAGAGGCAACGTGGATTAGTAGACTTGGTGGATACTAGCGAATTAAAGAATGTTTGTTTGGCAATTGAAAGGTTGTTGTAAGATGAAAGGATGAATTTATAGTGGAGGCAATCGGGATAGGATCGAGATTTCTTCCAGTGGCGCTCTGCAGTGCGGAAACAATTTTACAGGCAGGGGGTCTGTTTGGTGTGCAGGGGCAGGTTGGGCTGGGGGGCAGAGTGGCCTATCTTGGGCTGGGTCACTGGACCACCTGCATTTTTCTCTCCTTTGAAATAGGCTGCTGAATTGAATCTTGCCCCCAGGGCCAAAATTTGCCAGCTCTTCCCTGTTGGTGTGCCATGGTTGGGGTTTGGATCATCATACTATATGTAGTAACTGGATTTGCATTGTCTAGAGATGAAGTGAGTGTTTTGTTGTAGAAAGAGGCAGCCTGATTGAAATAGTTGTTTTAGTGAAAACGAGAAATGGATTGGGTTAAGAGGGCTTAAGTTTTGTTGTGTACATGTTGATTTGGGTGCAGGGGGAGAGCATGAGTTAAAGTGAGGCTTAATGAAAGGAGGTACTAGTAAGTTAATTGGCTGCTATCAAAATTGTCCCTAGTCTCTCTCTCTCTGTCTGTCTGTGTATGTTAGGGAATTTAGACTGTAAGCTCCAATGGGGCAGGGACTGATGTGAATGAGTTCTCTGTACATCGGTGCAGAATCAGTGGCGCTATATAAATAAATAATAACAGATATATAATTCAAGAAGAGATGGATAGCGCGATTATCCCACTGCAGCTAAACACACCCAAGGGAATCACACAATTTTCCCAGTATATAGCATAAATAAATCAGAAAATGGGAATGTTACAGCGCTGTAGTAGTAATCACATAGGAAAAAGTGATATTTCCTCCAGTAATATAGGTGATACAAACATTCATAAGTGAAAATAAAAATAAAAAAGTATACTTAAATTTAAAGGTGTGGAGATCTTTTCGTTCAGAATTTTCCTCCAATGTTTGATGACATAGTATAAAAAAAATACAACATAGTATAATACAGTCACAGAAGCTGAGGTTATGTGGTAAATGTGTGGAAAGACTTTAATCCTTTCTTCTTATGTGAATCTATGCATCAGATAAAAAATATAAATGTGCTTTAATTAGAAGTAGAAATAGATAGCATGTGGTAACTTCACCCAATCTCTTATGTGAGTGCACTTACAAGATGGAGAGAAATAACAGGCCTGGGTTCAAGTTTCTTTAGGGATCTCCCAAATGGATAAGCAGGTCTCTCTCAGATAAGCATATTCCATAGGGTATATAGAAGGCAAAAATAACCCCGGATATAACGTGATACCGTTTATACTAAAGATATTTATTACATAAACACATGTAAAAATTAAAAGACATTACATAAAAGCTGGACCTTAAGATCATGAGGGTCCCTACCAGATAGAAGTGGAAAAACAGCTTGTAGTAAGTGTCCCCGGGGTCCACTTCACTGGTTGGTAGATGGTAATAATGGGGTCCTCATGTATTTCAGGTCCAGTAGCCCTATTTGCAACGCGTTTCAACCTCTCTGTTTAGGTCTTTCTCAAGGATAGGGCTAAGTTCAAATGAGCTCCCTTTTATACAGGAGACTGTCATAGTCATAGTTCAAAGGTTACATATATTTTAGCATCCACATTTTATAAAAATAAACTTATTTTCATTTAGCAGCATCATTTTCATTTAGATAACATCACCTTATTAAAAGGGATCCTGACCGGATCTCCCAGGTGTTATCATACATTAAAATCAGAAAATATATAGGTTTACAAAAAATACATAGATTTGGCAGACAAAAATGCACATCAATATCCTATTTACATACTAATACATTCTTGTTGATCTATCCCCCTCTGTCCATACCTGTCTTCATAGTGATCCTTTATTTATATATCGCCAATCACATAAATATAAATATAAATATCCAAAACGCTAGATTCCCGTGGAGTGGACGCCGTTTGCGTTCCAACCCTCACTTCCTGTATGTGTTCCATCTAGCAGAGGTGGAACGCATATGCGTTCCAACAGTATTTCTGGGGAGGATACTCAGTGGCGCTATCGTGCTTCCTGTTTTTGATGTCAAACCTCTATTACGAGGTTGCACATATGTCTCCCTTCTTGTAGGGGGTACTTAAAACAAGGGGATATCGCGTGGCTCTAATTCTAACTTCATTTCCATCCTCCCGTTATTAAAGGGAGATATCTCTATCGTCATGGGAACTGGAGTGTAGTGCAGAAATCGCGCTCACTGTTCAACCCTAAATCCCCTTATATGTATTAATTACTGTCTGGCTGTTAATCTGAAATAAATGGCGATCTGTAAGTAGAAGCACCATACAGACAAAATATAGACAGGGGAAATATACATACATATTTATGGTGATACAATGCAGCATAATAAAATAATGGAGTATTGGCAATAAAAGAAGGAAACATATATTACAATACATTTTAAGTTCACATATGTAACTGTAAAATTTCCATAGTATATAGTTATAAACAATAACAAAAAATAAATAAATATATCTTCAAATATATTCAACAGAATGGTGACTGCTCCTGGCCGCAATCTAACAAGTCCCGAAAAAACATTTTTTTCGGGAACTTGTCATGTTAATGTACGCCAGCTGCAGCTGGCGTACATGAGGAAATCTAATGCTGTCAGCTCTGCTCCGGAGAGCAGAGCTGGACAGCGCATGTGTGGAGGGATCACATGATCCCTCCCTGTCACTCAGCGCTCTCTCTCTGCAACTATCTTGCAGAGACAGAGAGGGGATCTGTGTGCGCATGTCCAGTTCTTGGAACTGGACATGCGCACTTGAAAAGTGAAGAGAAGACCCGAAGACAGCGCTTCCGAAGAGGGGGGTAAGTATGTTTTTTTTTATCACTGAAACAGCAGTTTTTCGGAACTGCTGTTTCTCTGCACGGCTGTACATAAATGTGAGAAGTAGTTCAATCCTTATCATTGCGATAAGGATTGAAAACTACTTTTCACTTTATGTGAATAATGATAAATAGGGTTGAACAGTGAGCGCGATTTCTGCACTACACTCCAGTTCCCATGACGATAGAGATATCTCCCTTTAATAACGGGAGGATGGAAATGAAGTTAGAATTAGAGCCACGCGATATCCCCTTGTTTTAAGTACCCCCTACAAGAAGGGAGACATATATGTAACCTCGTAATAGAGGTTTGACATCAAAAACAGGAAGCGCGATAGCGCCACTGAGTATCCTCCCCAGAAATACTGTTGGAACGCATATGCGTTCCACCTCTGCTAGATGGAACACATACAGGAAGTGAGGGTTGGAACGCAAACGGCGTCCACTCCACGAGAATCTAGCGTTTTGGATATTTATATTTATATTTATGTGATTGGCGATATATAAATAAAGGCTCACTATGAAGACAGGTATGGACAGAGGGGGATAGATCAACAAGAATGTATTAGTATGTAAATAGGGTATTGATGTGCATTTTTGTCTGCCAAATCTATGTATTTTTTGTAAACCTATATATTTTCTGATTTTAATGTATGATAACACCTGGGAGATCCGGTCAGGATCCCTTTTAATAAGGTGATGTTATCTAAATGAAAATGATGCTGCTAAATGAAAATAAGTTTATTTTTATAAAATGTGGATGCTAAAATATATGTAACCTTTGAACTATGACTATGACAGTCTCCTGTATAAAAGGGAGCTCATTTGAACTTAGCCCTATCCTTGAGAAAGACCTAAACAGAGAGGTTGAAACGCGTTGGTAATAGGGCTACTGGACCTGAAATACATGAGGACCCCATTATTACCATCTACCAACCAGTGAAGTGGACCTCGGGGACACTTACTACAAGCTGTTTTTCCACTTCTATCTGGTAGGGACCCTCATGATCTTAAGGTCCAAGCTTTTATGTAATGTCTTTTAATTTTTACATGTGTTTATGTAATAAATATCTTTAGTATAAACGGTATCACGTTAGATCCGGGTTTTTTTTGCCTTCTATATACCCTATGGAATATGCTTATCTGAGAGAGACCTGCTTATCCATTTGGGAGATCCCTAAAGAAACTTGAACCCAGGCCTGTTATTTCTCTCCATCTTGTAAGTGCACTCACATAAGAGATTGGGTGAAGATACCACATGCTATCTATTTCTACTTCTAATTAAAGCACATTTATATTTTTTTATCTGGTGAGTGGATTCACATAAGAAGAAAGGATTAAAGTCTTTCCACACATTTACCACATAACCTCAGCTTCTGTGACTGTATTATACTATGTTGTGTTTTTATATTTTTTATACTATGTCATCAAACATTGGAGGAAAATTCTGAACGAAAAGATCTCCACACCTTTAAATTTAAGTATACTTTTTTATTTTTATTTTCACTTATGAATGTTTGTATCACCTATATTACTGGAGGAAATATAAATAAATGATGCTGATGATGAGGTTGTGGTCGGAGAGCAGGAATTCTAAGTTGGCGAAACTAGAGATGGAGCAAATAAGACAATTGATAGATATTAATGTTTCACAAATAAATTATCCAGACAATTGTTCATTAGGTGCACCACTAAATATCTCTGGATAATAATTTCTCAAAAGATCCAAAAATTGGAATACATTTTTTTTCAGATTAGAAACAACATATTCTGTAAACTTCTCATGATAATTTAGTGGCCAATCTTTGACTATTATAGAACTTGATCAATAAAAGAAGATACAGTTTCCAGAGATACATAAATTAACTTCCTAATTTTGAATTAAATAGAAATTGTCATATATACTGTGCTGTGGAAGTCAGTCACCTGTATTGAATGAGGCACATACTCCGCAGTGCTGCTCCCTCCCAATACCTGTATAGATGACTCCAAGTGATTATCCGGAAAAACTTTCAATGACAGCCAGTGTACAGTTATGGCCAAAAGTTTTGAGAATGATACAAATATTTTACACAAAGTCTGCTGCCTCAGTTTTTATTATGGAAATTAGCATATACTTAAGAATGTCATGAACAGTGATCAGATGCTTTGCAATTAATTTCAAAGCCCCTCTTTGACATTTTGACATGACACTGAACTTTATTCATTTATTTCCACTGCATTTCAGCCCTGCCACAAATGGACCAGCTGACATCAGGTCAGTGATTCTTTCGTTAACACAGGTGAGAGTGTTGACGAGGACAAGGCTGGAGATCAATCTGTCATGCTGATTAAGTTAGAATAACAGACTGAAAGCTTTAAAAGGAGGGTGGTGCTTGAAATCATTGTTCTTCCTCTGTTAACCATGGTTATCTGCAAGGAAACATGTGCAGTCATCATTGGTTTGCACAAAAAGGGCTTCACAGGCAATAATATTGCTGCTAGTAAGATTGCACCTAAATCAACTATTTATCGCATCATCAAAAACTTAAAGGAGAGAGGTTCAATAGTTGTGAAGCAACATCTGACAACATAGCAACATCTGACAAAAAGGTCTAAAAGCACTGAAGCAGCAAACGGTGAAAACCAATACTTGTGTCATTCTCAAAACTTTTGGCAATGACTGTACTCTTGGCTGTATAGGTAAGCTGTGCATCCAAAATAAACAAAATCTAAAAAATGTTAATTTGCGTCCTAGCGTGTCGGTGTATCAGGGCAACTGTGTCTCACAAATTCGAATGCTTTTCTCCGCCCACTGGCCTGTGATTGGCGGTTTCTTTTTTTTCTTAGACACATGGGGCTGATGCAGAGTGAGTACTATGAAATTTGTATAGCTTATCTTGTGTGAAATAGCTCTGCACATGCCCAGAAAAGTGGCTCTGGCACCAGGGGCGGATTGGCCATAGGCACTACCGGGAATTTTATCGGTAGGCCGATGACCTGAGGCTGACCGTGTGCCGCTGAGTCTTTTTTTTTTTGTTTTTTTTTTAACCAAGGAAGATGGCTGGCCCCTTTCCCCGGGACCAGCCACCTTCCTTCTAGTGGCCGCGGATCTGTCTCTCCCTCCCCTTCTGCATGGCCTAAGTATCACATGGGACGTGCACCATGTGACAGGTGCCGTCCCATGTGAGCAGAGCAGAAAGCGTGGCTGGAAGCGGCCCCACACAGGTGGGGTGATAACAGGTGTGTGAAGGGGGGGAGGGGCTGATGTCAGTACAGTGGGTGTGTGTGTGTGTGTATGTGTGTGTGTGAAGGGGGGGGCTGATGTCAGTACAGTGTGTGTGTGAAGGGGGGGGCTGATGTCAGTAACAGTGTGTGTGAAGAAGGGGGGGGCTGATGTCAGTACAGTGTGTGAAGAAGGGGGGGGCTGCTGTCAGTACAGTGTGTGTGAGAAGGGGGGGCTGATGTCAGTACAGTGTGTGTGAAGGGGGGACTGATGTCGTACAGTTACAAGCTTGTGTGTGAAGAAGGGGGGGCTGATGTCAGTACAGTGTGTGTGAAGAAGGGGGGGCTGATGTCAGTACAGTGTGTGTGAAGAAGGGGGGGGCTGATGTCAGTAACGTGTGTGTGTGAAGGGGGGGGCTGATGTCAGTACTGTGTGTGTGAAGA